>NW_003456416.1:26880-30520 GCF_000151425.1 Trichophyton rubrum CBS 118892 | reverse complement strand
TAAGAGTGCAGATGAACAAGTAAGTCTAACTGCATATTAAGCACGTACTACTAGCAATACCTTACAATACCTTGATTATGCGACTAACACCTGTACTTTTTCTAGTCGCGCCTGTTGTGGCTTCGCCAAATGGCTTCTTTGCAATGTGAAATTGAGCTTGGCCTGCTTTGGCGCCAGGAGCGACGTCGAAGAGATTGGTTTCCCGAATGGTTCACGTACACGATGTCTGAAGGGGAGAAACGAGATTGGACTGCACACGTTGAGCAAAGCCCCCTTCGCTGGACGAAGGAGAATGATTTCGGTGAGGACAAGGATCATGGACCGGGGGCCCTTCAAGAACCACGGGCACAAACCCCAACAAATGGGAAGTCATCTGTTGCAGGCAAGCCTGACGTTGACGTTGACACACTAGAGGAAGAGGCAGGCTCTCAGGAACAACAAAAGGAAACGTCGGACGAAGAGTTTAGTCCTCCTAGCGAGCCACTGCTATACATCAATGGCGAGCCGGCGAAATTTACGGACACTGCTACCACTACTAAGGAGAAACCAGAGAATAAAGATGTAAGCGACGAAGGTGAAGCTTCTGATCAAGCCGCAAGCCAACAGCAGCGACAAGACACAACAGGACCAAGTTCGTCCGAATCCGACCCAAAGCCCCAGCCTAAACCAGAGCCCCAGACGGGTCCGGAGAAGAAATGCGTCGTATGCTCTGCCCCTGGAAAGCTATGCCTGGGTTGTAAGAAGGTAGCGTATTGTGGAACTGAACATCAACGTCATGACTGGGCGAACCACAAGACGACCTGCAAGGGGAAGCAAAAGGCATAGACCTCTATCCTTTGAAGAGACGTGAACATTATATTATAATAGCTGCTGGTGGACATTTAATCTAGTATTTACTCGTTCTTTCCTTAGAATATCGATACCTTGCCCTGGATATTGTTGGATTGTTTGGTCAATTTGCACCCGTCCGGTATAGCTAGATATGAGTAAATATTTTCTGAACGAATATAGTTCGGCGTGGGCGTGGTGGTAACTATTGGCCTTGAGATGGAAATCAAGCTGACCATCCTCTGCTTCCTCTTGCTTGTCGTCGAGAGCCAAATAAGACAGACTTCATGTTTGACGTCTGGTTAAGCTTCTAGTTGGTTGATTGCCCACTATCAGCCTCTTGGTTGGAGGGTGTTCATTTACCCCCCGCATGTAATTGATATATTCCTTCCATCGACTAGGCTGTCAGTCAATAGTGAATTAACTAACAATTAGACAGCTGTCGCTCCTCTGGGAGGGTCTAAAGTAGTTACTGCTACCCATCCAGCTCTACCATGCACTTACCATTACATAGAGCTAGGGCCTTGTTCTTGCTTACCTAATACTTACTT
This sequence comes from Trichophyton rubrum CBS 118892, assembly GCF_000151425.1. Lineage (NCBI taxonomy): Eukaryota > Fungi > Ascomycota > Eurotiomycetes > Onygenales > Arthrodermataceae > Trichophyton > Trichophyton rubrum. Next base: position 29,141 of record NW_003456416.1, on the reverse strand, counting down.
ACTTAGATCGATCTCCGCAGCCGATCTAACCCGACGTGGAATCTGATGAGGCTCTGTCTTTCTATTGGCTATCTCGCCGCGAAGTGGAGCCTACGGCTGTCATGCCTCTTTCGGCCTAGCATTGCTTACATAATATAACTGTCCACGTGACTGATAAGCCTCGCCCGCCCCCGGCTCCGGCCCCGGCCGACAAGGGACGGAAGCTTTCGGAGGCGACTTTCTCAGTGGGTGCAAACTGCTTAGGTAAGATGATTAGGTAAGGATGTTAACCTAACTAGGTGGGAAGTGCTGGCGTGACCCAGAGTGACTTCGCTTTTGCGGGGGAACTTGGTGGGCGGAGAAGTCGCGCTCGGTCGACCCGCCATTTTTCTCGTCTTTCTTCAGCGTTCGCCAAGTATGAAGCATGATAAATTTTCACAGCAAACAAGTAATCGTCATTTGGTTATTATTATTGGGAGGACAAGTTCTATTTTCAGGCACTTGGTCGCAAAGGGAAGGGGGAAAATAACACGGTTTCTTTGTTGGTTGGCAAACGCCATGCAGCGAGGCTATGAGGGGGCAAACTCTTGACTCTTGACGGACCACAACGGCGACACCGTTACAGAACTATGTCCTGGTGGATGATCGCCAGAGTTTTCACTCGCGTCTCTCTGTGCCTCGTCGAGTGATGCTGACCAACGTCTCTGATTCTAGCCGGACGACCGACGTAGCACGCTGGGTTGCATAACTCTTATCCTGTGGCATAACTCCAAGCAGAACTAGCAGGGCCGGTTTTACCACAAATGTTAGCCTCACTCTGGGATTAGAAGAGAGCTACTTACTGTAGATAAGCCTGGTTTTCTAGTTGACCCACTCGTGGCTAACTAACATGATGCTGTGAGCATATCTTTCATATCGAATGCATACTCCGTAGCATGCTTTGTTATCTCTATCCAGTTCCGGTAGTTATACAGCTACCTACGGATAGTCGGCCAAATATCTGGAGACCGAATCGACTGAGGAGCGAAAAGTCCATGTAAAACTACGATATTTATAAGTTATTAGTATTTAACGTATTGAAATCACTTGACTGGGGTTGATAGAGGTTTACCCATCAGTCTATAATCGGGGATTAGGGGACCGGCTACGTATCATCAGCACCAGACTAAAATAAGCAGGTAGCTATATGTTTACTCCATAGGTGGATGTCTTGCAGGTGGAATGATGCGTGCAGTTTCGCCCCGAGCGAGTTTAGGTACCCTTGGAGTCCCTCTCTTTTCTCCCACGGCACAGCTACCCGTCCTAGGAACAGAGACGTAGTAAACCAGCTAGTTCACTATCTATTCATCTCGACGAGCTGCCTATGCCTGGGATCCCTTAGCTTATATTTATCCTCAGTAGTCGAGACTGTGCAACTTACCAACTCGAACAACCCAGCCTCTCGACCAAGAAGCCTCCCTGCCTGGTGGCCACTTTGCGGTGACATCGCTGCCCACCGACTTTCCCCGCAAAAGCAAAGTCGCTCCGGCAAGGAAGATTCAGGAAGGCCAGTCAGCAGTCAGCAGTGGCTTGAAGCAGGCTTTGGCAGCAAAGTAATAATAACTAAAATAACTAAAATAACACAGCGTACGCGAGAGAGAGAGAGATCGAGAGCAAGAAGCTGCTTTTCTGCCACTTCAGCCCGCTTTTCCGCTTTTGGCCTCATCGACCTCACCTCCTCGACTTCACTTCATCAACGTCAACTTCATCAACAACAACATCAACAACAACATCAACATCGACATCAACATCGACATCAAGGTCAACACTCTCCTCTCTCGCTGTCCTCTCTCTCCACTCTTCATCGCCATCGCCATCCTCTGCTCGCAAGAGTTGGTTCGATGACCTCGCCAACCCTCGCCGGCTGAGGTCTGTGTCAGGTAAGACAGTGTCGACAGTCCCCTTGGGCTCCCTTAACTCATGCTTCTTCCTGCTGCTGCCTGCGCCCTTCTCCATCAGCCCGAGACGCGGCGGACGGAGACGAAGACGAAGACGAGATCACTTGATGCTTTGCTTGACTCAACACTCCGCTGGCGCTTCTGCTCTGCTCTGCTGCCTGCCTGGTGCCTGGTCCGCGCCGCTTGCTCTTGCTCGCTCGCTCGCCCGATGGCTGGGCGGCCGACTCGACGGTAGTGTCGTAGTGGATGGGATGGGATGGCTGGGCTGGCGCCTAAGCTGGTCGTCCGCCCTCGCTCGAGTCATCCCATCCATTAACAGCACATAAAGCCTTCCCCTTCCTTTCC
>NW_003456416.1:0-26780 GCF_000151425.1 Trichophyton rubrum CBS 118892 | reverse complement strand
TTATACCGTCTCTTGCTTCTTCTTTTTCTTCTCCTCCTTTTTCTTCTCTTTTTTTTCTATACTTTTTTTCCTTCCCTTCTTCTCTGTCTATTTTTATCTACTTACTCACGGCTTCACCGGCCTATTCTAATCCTGCTAATGCCGCATTAATCGCTCCTTTTTGCCAGAAGAGAAAGCTCTCTTGTCTCTTTTACTACTGCTGCTGCCTTTTATACTGCTTGCTTATTCGGCTTCTACTTCTTGACTCATCGAGGTACGCTATCCATTTCTTTGGTCTCTGGTTCCTTTCTCCACTCTTAAACTCCTGACGGCCGCCCAAGCCTTTCTCCTTCCCTTCACTTTCGGTCCCCTTCGCCACAACCTTTCGCCACTCGTTGCAGATTTCACCCCCGGAGTCATAAACCCATCACCAAAGTCCTTGCTCTGGATCTCGTCTCCAGCATGTCCTTAATATAGCTCCCTCTCTTCTCCTCTCCTCTCCTCTCTCCTCCCCTTCTTCTACCCTGTCCTCTTCTCCCTTACTCACGTTTCCTATTACTCACATTTACTCAGCCTCCCTCTTCCTCTTCCGTCATCGCCTGCTGTCATCGGTCGGTCGATTCACGATAACCGCCGCCCGAGTCGGTGCCGGTGCTGCCTAATCGACCACGCCATCCTCACTGCCCCCAGGTAACGATGTTCCTGGCCCCAACGACGCCAACCCCGAGCCCGATCACCTGCCCTGAACATTCCACTACTACGAGCATTACTACTATTATTACGATTACTGCCATGATGACTGCTGCCTCCGTCTAAGTGCCGGGCCGCCGTTTGCCCCCGTTCAAAGAAGACTCATCTATTTGGCACGCCACCTAGCTGCTGCTATATAGCTCTTTGACCGCGTTGTACCTGCATAAGACTGGAACTCCCTAGCTCTCTTCATCATCATCGTCATCGTCCTTCTCGCCTCGTTGGAATCCTGGTGCAGTGATCGGGACTCATCTACCTTAACTATACCTTACCTACTTTACCTCTGCCTACTTCTATCAAACTGCCGCCTGCCATCTAAGTGACTCACTAAGTCACTCATACCATTCCATACCGAACATTACACCCCATACTTCTATATAACTAGATCCACGGTCGTCAACCGTCAGTCTGGCTGTGCATCTGGTTTGAATAAAAGGCTTCCCCGTCGCCTCCGGATTTTGTCACCACAAAGACGGGCCCGTCTAACGCTGCCCCTTCTACACGGTTATCGCTCATCGGTCTACTCTAACAACAACAACACGGCAACACATACCTACCTACAAGCTCCTACTACCATAAACTAGAGAATGTCGGCGTTTGTAGATATCTTGGGTTTCAATCCTGTGAATCCAGGCCTCTCCAAGCCGGTTCACCAGACTTGTCCCTACGCTGCCTCGCTCGCCGCTTCCGCTCCCCCTTCCGCCTCATCAATTTTTTCGCTTGATGCTGTCTCCTCCCAACCTTCCATCGTCTCTTCTTCGACTACCGCAGATGTTACCTGGAAAAATGAGGGGAACGCTGATGCGCAGCACAAGAAGGCGGCTATAAAGTCTTGCTTTGGAAAGGGTGCTGAGACGAGACACCACCCGAGACGGACTCTTGCTACCCGTCCTCCTCCTACCTTGATTCGCCAGTGTGAGAGGAAAACCAACTTCGTCGATAGCCTTGTCGGTACGTTACACTTTTACCGTTCCTCATGCTACCTTACCCATCTAACGTCCTGTAGACTCTGCATCGCAGATAGTTGAGATTATATGGCCTCTATCTGTGGCTGCGGCGCCGAGAAGCGTCGAGTCGACTCTCGGGTGCAAGGGCGTCCTGCCGCTAAGGACGTTCATCCAGGAAACTCTCCGCAGGTCCCGAACCAGCTACTCGACTCTGCAGGTTGCCCTATACTATCTGATCCTCATCAAGCCGCATGTGCCCTCCATCGACTTCACCATGGAACAGCCAAAACTGCAGCAGTCTCAGTCCCGCGCCATGCAATGTGGCCGGCGCATGTTCCTGTCTGCTCTCATCCTTGCTTCAAAGTACTTGCAAGACAGAAACTACTCCGCCCGTGCCTGGAGCAAGATCTCCGGCCTTAACACCGCCGAGATCAACCAAAACGAACTCATGTTTCTCCAGGCTGTTGACTGGCGTCTGCACATATCGGATGCCGTCTTCCAGCGCTGGAATGATATCGTTCTAAAGTACACACCAAACGCCAGCGGCCTCCCCAGTGCTGATGGGATGTGCTGGCGAACGGTCATCCCTATTCTCACACCGGAACTCGACACACTCGACTCTCGAGCAGAGGGCCCGTGGTCATTGTCGACCGTCGGTTCCCCTGCCGATTCTTCCTCCGCTTCTTCTGCTTCCTCTTCATCCTCTTCACCTTCATCTACGTCCACCGCTCCGAGCAGTCCCACTAGCTGCGACAGCCCTTCGTCGGGACTTCCATTTGCTGAGATGCCCCGAAGACCGTCGGCAGCCGACTTGTCGGGTGTTACTCTTCCACCACTTCCAAGGCTGGGACTTCTTCCTACTCCGCAACTCACTCCGCAAGTCGGTATGACCGCACCTGCTCCTGCTGCGAGCATCAGTGCGTGTCGTCCGTCCATCTGCTCTGCTCTCTCGCAGGCGCAGACGGCCTTTGTACAACGGACCACCTTGGACCAACGTCCCACGCAACCCTTGTATATTAGCAAAAAAACTTCCTTTGACTGTTCATCATCAGGATCGTTCCAGGGACGCCGCTCGTCTCTGGCTCGTTCCTCGTCATTCACTTCGTCGCCCGAGTCCATGGCCTCCGACGCACCATCCTTATCGTTTTCTTCTCAGTCTTCGCGCTCTTCTCGATCTTCGTCAATTTCTTCTGTCACTTCCATGAACTGCGCAACCAGACCAACCCGACGTAACACCCCCACATCACAACCAACCAACTGTTTGAAAGAAAACAGAAAGCCCCTCGCTATTGCAACTCCGATCGACGAGCATGAGCCAAGCTATATCAGCAACTACCCTTCCCCACCTCTCCGCACTAGCAGCGCCTTCAGCACTGCTTCTAGCACTGTTCCAGACCTCTCAAATTTCTCCATCAATACTCCATCTGATCCCGACACCGCTGCCATCCAGGGCCTGTACGAATTAGCAACCGGCCTTGCCCTGCCGATGGACTCCTCTCTAAGCAAGGCAAGCCGACACTGTCGAAAACGCACTCGCGCCCCATCCACCTCCGAAGGGACCAACCTGCAGCAGAAAGTGCGCCATCTCATGGCCCTTGATGCGCGGGACCTCGAGGATGAAGGCACTTCTCTGACTGTTTTGAGCGACAGTCAGGTTGCCGACTCGTTCTTGGTCAACAAGGTTGCTGGTATGGGTGACAGCAGGGCGAGTTCGAAGCGGACTTGTTCTGGCAAGGAGAACGTTAGGACTTTATGGGGTATTTAATTCCACCTTTTTATCTTCCTGGGACCAGAAATCAACTTATCAAAACAAAAACATATACCTCTAAGCGAAAGGAACATGGGAAAAATTCACCTTTTTCTGCCCTTCTCCCTTTCTTCTCTGCAATGCATGACGTGTGCGGCGTTATCTTCATTTCTACCCTCTGCCTTCGCCAAAAGATATACCTGATAGACCGGCCTGTCTTGCTTGCTTGCTTGCAACTTTCCTTTATTTTGCTGCTCTTGGGTTCGCGGACTGGCTGGTTTGGTTGGCTTTATCGGTTCCCGGTTCCGGAGTGATGAGGAGTAGGATTCATCCATCGCATACACCAATCATGTTGCATTGCATACGTCCTTTGACTTGACTTTGACGCTTGACACTGACACTGACACCGACACCGACACCCTTATTTACTATTTATTTGACTGCGTGCCATCTACCACTGTATATACAATATCTTATACCTCCATCTACCTAACTACCTAACTTAGCTGCCTTATGATATTATTATCTGTATTCCTGAATAAGGCCCAATACAGATTTTAACATATTGGATGACCATCTTGTTCTCTCAGATGTAGACTCTTATTTTTTATCTATCCATTAACATAGACATGACGCATAAGAAATACGAAAGTAATGTAGAAGCCTACTGCTCCGTCCATCCATCCTCCAGCTTTTCAGCATCGACCAGCCATCCAAACTTGTCCTCAATCTCGCCCAGCTGAATCCCCTGAAGTGTCTTAATCAACCCATTAAACACCTCTCCTCCCTCACCGGCAGCACCGGCATCATACTCAAACTTGTCACCCTTGGACTTCATCGTGATACTTCGGATCGGCACCAGTGCCGCAGCCGTTCCAGCAGCCATGACTTCATCAAACGAGCCCAGCTCATCATACTTGACAGGTCTCTCTCGACCTTGTACCCCAACATGTGCTCTCCAATCTCCTTGACCGACGCCGCAGTGACACTATCAATCACATTCTTACTATCAGGAAACACAAGAGTGACCTGTCCATCACGCTTTTTCACCCCGATAAAAGCCGAGGTCGAAAACTCGTCGATTTCAGACCTCGTCTTGCTATCCAGATGAAGCGTGATGCCGTACCCTTGACCTCTAGCTTTGTCCGAATGGCGCAGCACAGGTGCATAATTCCCTCCGAGCTTTGCACTACCTGTTCCCTCGGGGGCAGATCTATCAAAGTCCTCGAGCACCAGGGCCTCAACTGCATGCACACCATGGTACACGCCCGTAGGCATCACGAAGACTACAAAGGTATACTCGTCCGGCGGCGTAAGGCCTAGCTGCGCCGAACTGCCCAGCAGCAACGGGCGGATATACATCGCCGCACGAGTCTCGTTGGGTGGGACAAACTCTGCATTTGCACTCACGGCTCGAACGATGCAGTTGACGAAATGCTCCTTGGGAACGGGGGGTATGGAGACGAACTGTGCTGAATGATGCAGGCGCGCTGCGTTCCGGTCTGGTCGGAAGATGACGATGCGGCCGTTTGGATGGGATGCTGAGGGAGGGTGGCGGAATGCTTTCATGCCTTCGTATGCTTGCTGGCCGTAGTTGAGGGCCGGTGCCATGCCGTGAAGCTGTAGGAAGGGCGACTTGACGAAACGGGGGGCGGACCATTGGGCGTCGCCGGAGTGAGAGAAGTGGGATTCAACATGGCCGTTGACCTCTCGGACTTTGAAGCCGATGTTTGTCCAGTCTAGAGTAAAGCGGCCGGTCAGTGAGATGTCTCATCTACATAGATAGGAGAGCAAGTGGTTGAGTCATTGGTAGTTTACCGATAGCAGGTGTTGGTGGAGGAGGAAAGTTGGCGGCCATTGCGGTGGTCAGACTGATACGCTGCAGACAGGTCGATAGGAGATGGACGGATACACAGTCGATGAAGAGCGGCCGTAAAGAGGACGTCGACGGTCTGGTCTTTATATGTTGGTGCCGAACCGGGCAGCAAGTTCAGCTGGCCGAGGGAGCGAGGTTCAACCAAACCGCAGGCCCAGCCTATGACATGGAGTTTTACTTGCTTTTTCCGCAGTGCGAACTTCGGCCTGACACGTAGCTAGGCGATACCGGCAGTCGGCCATCGTGAGAGCGAGAGGGCGCGGGCAGTCTGAAGCCATGAAGCTGCAGGAGTAACTATGCTCGCTGAAGAAACAAATTGGCGTGTGGAGAAGTTGATAAACTCCCTGCTTATCCCTGTCCCTGTCCCTGTCTCCGGTTAAGCGGAGGAGAGATCTGGCCTTGTGTATATACAGATCAGGCATAGTGTACGAAGATGCATCCTGCAGGCTGGTAGGAGTATATAAAAAGAGGTAATCAAATTCGTGTCTTTGTTCGTTTCTCGTTGAGATATCAAATCCATAACTACAGTGAGAACCAGATCCAATCAATTCATTCAACTCGCTTCATACAGTATCAGCTGCCATGCCTTTACCCCCCACTGAACCACTTCTAAGCTCCCCTAGAATTGCCGGTAAATCGCTTATACCTGCTTGACACCGTCGTGCTCGGCAGGCTGCTCGCGAATGCTGTCCAGATGGTACAGTTCTGGACACACAGCATGCTTGCGCTGGAATATGTACCGCTTGATCCACCACGGCAAGACCTTGGTGAGCTGGTACTTCGCATGAGTCCGTGTGGGAACGCCAAAGACATAGTCTAGTTCCTCGAGTGTGCGCTGCTTGGTCTCGTATAGGAATAGGAAGATCATGACTAGGGCAATGACGTTTAGCCCGGCATAGAATCCGAATGCTCCGGGGGTGGTCAGGGCAAGGTCCAGACGACGGAAGGTGAGTGCCAGGACGGCGGCCCAGAAGTTATTCGTGGCAACAGCCCAGGCCATGCCAACTTCTCTGTGGGAGAGAGGGAAGACCTCAGCCGAATACGTAAAGGGGACCGGTCCTTCTCCAGGCGAGTAAAAGGCGCCAAAGAGGTATATGAATGTGGCGATAAGGCCGAGATGTGCAGGGCTGCTTTCGGGTATATAAAAGGACATGCCTGCTGCAAGCAAGGTCCAGAACATATTGGGGAAAGTGAAGAGAAGAAGACCACGACGCCCAAAGGTATCGATAGTCCAGACGGCCGGCCAGGCAAAGACAAAGTTGACGAGACCGAAGCCGAAGGAGGCCAGCAGAGCAGTGATGTTGTTGGCACCAGCTCGCTCGAAGATAGTAGACGAATAGAAGGCAATGATGTTGACTGCATGAATATGTTAGCATATCCAAATCAAAACTACCTGTTAATTAAAAATAGGGACAAACTTACTTCCGCACATCTGCTGGGCAATCATGACAACTCCAGAGGCCTGAGTGGCACGACGAACACGGGGGATAGTGAAAAGCTCAATGAATCGGGTGAAGAAGTTGTCCGTCTTGATCAGACCGGTCTCCACCAGCAAGGCACGCTCATGCTCAAGCTGGGCATGAATAAAGTAGACATCTCGAGCAGCTTGTAGAGGAGTGTTTCTCAACCTCAGCAATGATCGGTATGCCTTGGCAACCTTGCCCTTCTTCAACAGCCAGCGGGGAGATTCAGCGCAGAAGTAGATGCCAATCACCAGTGGGACAGCCGGGATGAAGGCGGAGCCTAGCTGCAGTCTCCAGGCGATTCTTCCAGTATTGACGACAGCCAAATTAGCGATAGTGCCGAGGAAGATGCCACACGCGGTCCAGACCTGCCAGGACATGACCAGACCTCCTCGCACGTTGGCAGGGGTATTTTCGGCGGAGAATACGGGTACGGTAACTTCCTTTAGACCCATGCCTATTCCGAGAAGGATACGGCAGGCAACGAGCTGACCCCAGTTCTGAGTAAGAGCGGATCCGATAGGTGCGAGCAAGGAAAAGACGGCCGCTATGAAGATAGTTCCTCGGCGACCGATCAAATCGTTAATAGGGTCAGATAGCCAGCCAGCACTAATTGTTACATATTAGCAAAGGACGTTGATTATACAAACACTGAAAAGGGTTTAATGAACTTACAAAAGAGCAATGGAGATATAGGGGATGGAGTTGACGAAACCAACGATCCATGCATTCCTCTCACAGATCGCATCAGTAGGGCAGTGGGCTGGATTGTCAGGAATACCAAACTCGATAGGAAACGAAAGATTTGCTCCATTTGATCCTGTTCACCATGTTAGCCGCATAACTACTTGAATCATTATCGAGAGAAACCAGCGAAGAGCACTGACCTGTCTGATCCCATCCCTGGATGGCGGCAGCAATGGAGTTGAGGAAGATCGTATAGTACAGGCCCCAGGGGAGTTTCCAGCGATGCGTTACCTCTTCGCGCAGACAGATACGGTCATCTTCGTCCAGCTCAGGCAAGGACTCAAAGTCCCTTGGGTTCTGCGCGACTAGAGCGCCCTTTTCGAGCAAGGGGATGATATCCTGCAGGCCGTGCTGGTGGGCAAAGTTGCGTACATCCTCGAGCAGCTGGTCCTTGGGCACTTCCGTGAGAGGGTTCTTGATCCTATAGCCACACTTAGTTAGCCTGCCACCAAGAAGAGGGAGAAGATCAGGCCAACGCACTCTCCGGTGACATTGTCCGTGAACTGTTTACTGTCTTTGGCAGTGTTGAAGAGAGAACCCCGTCTCTCAGCCCTGGACAACTGGGTTAGCACTATTATCGCAAAAGCCGAAGCTAAGGACCCGGGCAGGGGAGCAGCTTGGAGGTGCGTATAGCACTCACCCTCCTATTTTATCGTCAGCCATGCTGAGCAGCTATTCAAGTCACCTCCAGGCAGTTCTCCGCACACTTGAAGACACAGGACAGATGGAGTGGAAGAGGGGAGTAAGAGCTGCCGCGGGACCCCAGGTATAAAGGTGAAGCAGAGTGGCACAGGCAAGCTAGGCTGGGCTGGGGATGCAGGATCCCCCCGGCCCTATATAAATACATCTTCGTGTCGCCTGTCAACCCACGGTTTGGCGCTGCATGGTGAGGGCTTATAAGCATTCGCCCAAAGCGGAAGTGCCTTAAGTACCGGGTACTTCGCTGCACCGGCAGCGTCTGCGGGCACCCGGCGGTATCAGGTACAAGAGGGATGACTCTCGCAGCCTTGGCTAGGCCCCTTTGATGCGCCGGCGTGGGCGTGAAAGGACGGAAAGTTGCTTTAGTTGCCTTAGTGGCTTGTTGGTCTCGTCTTGGTCTTTTCTCGTCCTCTTGTCCAGTCTGGGTCTGGCGGGCTAGTTATCCTTCGTGGGACGGTCATGCTCTCGTCGCTCGAGCTTCCCTGCAGGGCAAGGGGGCAGGGTCAGGGATCAGCTCTGGCATGGTTCGTGTGGACGGGCGAAGCGAGGGTGGGAATGCATGCAGGATGCTGGCTCGAGACTTGAGGCCGTCGTCGAGCTGAAGCTGGCGATGGTTGATCGCGAAGTCGTTGATGTTGAGGATGTCGAAGCTGGGGGAGGGTACGCAGTTTACATGCTCGGTACTGTTACATGACGGTACATTGTTACTCCAAGTTACAGCACCAGATTCTTTGTTACTCAAACGAGGCGTGTACGTCATTTACAAATTTACCGTGGTAATACCGTTACATATTCCACAGAAGTACTTCTCCTTCTTCTCTTCCTCTCCCCCTGCTCACAAGGCATATATGGAATTCTCCTTTGACATCACAGCACAGCCGACGGCCGAAGTTCTACCGACTATAAGACATCAAAATACCTCATTTCTCGAACATTCGCCGTTAAGGAAATGTCACACGCGCACCATATCTCAGATTAATACCTCAAATAAAGGGCATCTCTACCAACAATGACTAGTACCATTGTTTAAACTCATTCTACGCTTCTTCTAAAGCCCACAGAGCTGGTACGTTCCTTTGTTCCTTGCATTCATCGACACGTTTCATGCCCCGAGTGTTGAATATTAGCTGCCAATAGTCTCATTATTAGCCCGGCTGCAATCAGGTATAACTAGCGACAGGAAGCTGGTCTTGTTCGTTCGCTTGCTTGATGTTATGTGCCTGGTTTCCCCAGCCAGTCCGTTGCAATAAACAATCAGGGGTAACTAGCTCGGCGTGGAGAAACGGGGTAGTGTGCTGCGTGGAGCTGCGGGGAGGATATCCATAACTCGCGAGCAGCTGGGCAGGCCAATTAACAGGTTGCTGATACTGGAAAATTGCCATTTATATCGCGCATGATGGCGTGACGGGAGACTGGCTGCTTCACTGCCCCATGATATATCATTTTAGGCGTTCTCTGTATAGAAGAGAGTTCGCATTATAGCAACTATGGAGATATTCGTCCTCGTTAACTAGTGCATCGTTTAAAAATGATAACTGACGAAGTAAGCTTACATTAGTAGTCAGTCCCACAGCACATTTGGGAATCCTTGTCTCAAATCAAAAAGGGGAAGAGGAAGAGGGAGAAGAAAAGGATAGGAAAAATCTTTCTGAGAAGTCACGTCGTCCTTCGAGTCGTGCTGCCAATGTCATTTTGGGCAACACTCAACCCGCATGAGTTGCAATCACTGGATTCCCGGACAGAGTCATGCCTAGGTGCTAGGTGGGTAAACACAGGCTGGGTATATAAAAAATCACATTTACCGTGGATAGACGTGGAAGAGTAGAGGGTATCGTTTTCAGATAAGTATATATTGTTGATATTTGGACAGAGAAGCCTTAGGGCTTTGTCTCGCATGCTTCCCTTGGGAACAGAGCCAGGGGAATATGGTGTTAAGGACGCCTGGGTAGCTGTATATACACTATCCACGAGCAGCATCCACGAGCAGGGAAACCAGACCAAGGATAGGGTATAGCGTGAAGTCCAGGTGATTTTCTAGAGAGAACCTAGACAATGGGGGGCTTTCCGTCTGCGTCCATCGTCTCGTTGCTTTGGCAGTAAATACTCAGTCTGACTTTGGGTATCAAACGTTGTACCAAGATAGCGTCAACAACATATCAATGCTCGCTGCATTGATGTGTTTGTCTTTCCGATCCAACTTCCTCTGCTTGATGTCACGTTGAGCTTCCACCAATTGTGGAGTCAGCCGAGGCCCAACGTCCAGCGAAGGGAAAGCACTCTTTCTTGCATTCTCACATCTCGCCAGGTAATCAAATAGGCCGAAAATTGAAAGACAACCCTGGACTTATGCTTGAGCTTTACATATAACGCTACCATCTAACTAACTAGTTACTGCAGAAAGGAAATTTAACCTTGGGGTCTATCGGCTAGGCGGTAGATTTGGTCATAGCATCATAATCTAAAATGATATATATACCCCCTTAATAAAATACTTGATATATGCTATTATCATACCATTATTCGCTAAACTATTCTCCTTTAGCTGCTGATAGCCGCTATTAGGGACAGTTATACCCTCAATGGAGTTCCCCTTAATGTATTATCTTAAACGGAGTACTGGTAAATGCAACGAAAGGGAATACTACTCCAAGAAGAAACCGTCCGTGGAATATTAGATAGTATTAGTAACAAAATCACCAATGTTCACTTAGAGGACTTGTCTCTGGGTGTATTTTCTGGCGCTCAATGTTTTGATAGGACAGGCATTCCCAAAGGGAGATAAGCCCTAGCGCGTCTCTCCGCGCCTCAGCTTTCCTTTCTCTTTTCCTCTCTCTTTCTTCTTCTTCTTCTTTCCTTCTTTCTCTCCTTGTCCACAATCGAACTATTTTTTTGCGTACGTATGCTCTGATATGTCTCCAAACGCCGGAACAGGCCTTATTTTAATATGTCATACCTAGCTTTACTATCCTTGTGGAGACTCAAGCAATGACCAGGGTAAGTTCCCCCCTTAAAGGTATAGTGCTTGGATCAGGATAACTGATGATTGACCAACCTTCGCCCAGTCTGCAAATCGGGGAAGGGACTCACACCCACAATGCTGCTGCCGGTCTCATGGACAGCCGACGGGGGTTGCGAGGGGACGAGGGGGAGCGAGAGGCCGTGGGGGCCGGAATAGGCCAATGAAGAAGGAAGATAAAGAGGAGAAAGAGAAAGACAGAGGGGAGGAGAAAGGGGAGGAAGAGAAGCTGGAGACTACGAGGCAGATGCTCCGTAGCCTTTCCATGGATGCGCAAGCGGCGGAGCTGATGCGCCTCCGAGAGGCAGCAGCTGTCGAAAGGAAGCAACTCCTCTGGAAAGAAGAGAGGATTTTGATCCTTGAGGGGGCTATTGCTACAAAACTCCGTCAAGAAGGCCCAGCAGAGTCTGCCGGTGACCCTGCTTCTGCCGCTGCCGCTACTCAGCCAACTCTTGCCATGGAGGTGGAGGAGATCCCTGAGGCTTCAGCTGAAGACTGGGTGATGGAAGGGACCTGAATGTACGCATATTTACCTGCACGGTGGTTTTAGTATGACTAACTGCAGCCCAAATGTAGGCCTGCGACATCCTCGTCGACATCTGTGCAGTAATATTGGTATAGATCTCGACGGACCCCCTGAGTGTTTCTCTTCGGTTGTTTTTTTGTTTTAGCGCGTCTCATCCGAGCAGCCGGCGCTTAGATCACGTGACTGTTTCCTCGGCAACGGCGGCCTGTTGACGCTTAGCCGCTTTCGGAAACAAGCTATCTTTTTTTGCTTTCGTCGCCGGCTTTAAAGATAAGATCGAGACTAAACGCGACATCGTCTGCAGCTGCGACATCACGGCGCTTCGGGCCTCTCCTGGAAGAAACAAATACATGGGAAGAGACTGACGGCGGTCAGGAAGAAACACCAATCGAGCGCCCTTCCCAGTGTCTACGCGCTCCATGATGGAAGCTCTCCTCGCTCACTCCTTCGACTATCTCTCCTCCTACGACCAGGGAAAGATCCGCAAGGGTCTCAGACAGGTCGAGGGACTTCTGGCACAGATATGCCTCTCGAGATCAAAGCTGACGGCTGCCGAGAAGAGACGGTCCATGATACCCCTGGATTCAGCTCCGTCGCCGCCAAAGTCAACAAGCGAGCTGAGTGACGATCCAGCCTTTCGAGAGTTCTACAAGCTTCAAGATGGCTTTCAATGGAATGGTGTGTCGATCCTGCGTCTTCCCTTTGTTAGTATTATCGCGTAAGCTAACCGGTGAAACCTCAGTTGCCCTGCGCCTAATATCATGCCTTGAACACCTGCTTGGTCGCGGAAGCAATGGCACAAATGACCTCCTCATCGTGTCTGCGCTCGACCTTATCCAGGGAATCTTGCTCCTCCACCCGCCTTCCCGTGCTCTGTTCGCCCGAGAGATATATATGAACATTTTGCTCGACCTCCTTGAGCCAGCGAACTGTCCTGCCATCCAGTCTGCCACTCTGCTGACTCTGGTTACAGCCTTGCTCGACACACCTACCAACACCCGCACATTCGAGGAGCTTGACGGCCTTCTCACGATAACATCCCTATTCAAGTTGCGATCCACGTCTCGAGAAGTGAAGCTGAAACTTGTTGAGTTCCTATACTTCTATCTCATGCCTGAAACGCCGCAGCTACCAGTTATGAATGCTAGCGCGCCTAACACAGCTGCTGGTCTTCAGCGCAGCCCAAGCAAACATGGCGGCCCGACGTCGCGCAGTGTGGATGCTCCTGGACGCAGGCGATCTGCAGCGAGTGCAGACACAAAAACGACTGAAGAGAAACAGAATCTTCTTGGCAGGTATCTGAGTAACGTCGAAGACTTGGTCGAGGACCTCAAGGAGACAGCGCCATTTGGCAGTGCTGTCTTTTAATTGTTTTGTATATATTCTTGCTCTGCCCCTTGTTTGTTTGCTTTGGACTCTCGCAATTTGCATATTTCAGGCTTTTGTTGTTTTTCTTGCCTCTAATCTTCGCGCGGTGTTAAGGGGTGAATTGGTCTCTTTTTTTACATTTCGTTATCTTCTCCAACATAATGACAAAAATCCCCTATTTTCGATGCGCTGTAGATATATGGACATAAATTGGGCAATAATGAATCGACAGGAGCTTGTGTGTTGCCACCAGCAAAAACCTGGCCGAAAATGCACCACTACAGGGTGCACGCTCGGAGTCCCAAAGTGGGAAGTCATTCATGAGTCAAAGACTCGTATTTCTTGCAACACCAATACCTTCACCAATTTTATTGTTCATAAAAGAGGAGAAAAATCGCCGGTGTAGAGGCCATTGAGATTCAACGGGAGCAAACAAACAGAGGCAGGAGAGCCCGGGTACAATCTTACAATCTAGATACCTACTACCAACATGGCACAGAATGAAACTACAACAGCACCCGAGAGGGAGGTCAAATACATCAACACGATTGATGCGTACAACCAATGGGCAGAGGTATGCATAGTAAACGCATGATGACGATGGTTTTTATACCAATCCGCTGACTCTTCATAGATATATGATACGGACGGGAACTTCCTCCAGGCACTGGACACATTGGAGATGAAGACCCTCCTACCAGCATTTCTGTCACTAAACAAGTCTCCAGGTGAGAAGACGAAGTACGTTGACCTTGGTTGCGGGACGGGTAGAAACACACTCCCCCTTGCGCAGCATGCGCCAGAGGCAATGATTGTTGGCCTGGATCCGTCCGAGAAGATGCTTGAGCTGGCACGCAAACGCACTGCAACTGCGAGCAATGTACAGCTAGAGCTGTACGACATTCTCGGGCCTACTGGACCACCTGCAAGTGCGCTGGCAGCAGATGGAGTCATATCAACCCTAGTGGTGGAACATGTACCGATGCAGGACTTTTTCAGAGCCGTGGCAAGCATATTGAAGCCTGGTGGTGCTTTGCTGCTTACGAACATGCATTCGGAAATGGGTGGTGTTACTCAGGCCGGGTTTGTCGATCCACAGACCAAGATGAAGGTTCGTGGGACGAGCTATGCACATAGTGCAGAAGAGGTTGTTGCGGAGGCTGCGAAGTTTGGGCTGGAGCTGGTGGGGGAGATGAAGGAGGTGACGCTGGATGAGAAGCTTGCTCCTGTTCTGGGAACCCGGGCGTCGAAGTATATTGGTGTCCGGGTCTGGTTTGGTGGGTGTTTTCAGAGAAAGTGACTAGACTCGGAAAGATAGAAGTAATGATAATGTTGATGACTCGCTATAGTATACATGAGACGAAATGAGTCTCTCTCTCTATAAAATGATAAACAAAACGAAGAATATACGCTCCACCCCAACGCCGTTTCTCCCACGAATGTATTATGCATGTCTTGTCGTTCTAGAAGTATTTGTCTAAAATTCGTTGGCGGTGTTGTACAAGATTAGGGTGTTCTTCGAGGAATGATGCCAGCGGGTTGTATTTCCAGCCGAGCGTCTCGTCGAGGATTAGGTGGGTATATGAAAAAAGAGAAGCGTCAAACCAACATGGTGTGGAGCCGTGCGTGAAGTAGACGTTGTCGCCTAGTAGGTAAGAAAGCGAATTGAAGGCCTCCTTTGCTTCGGAGAGTATATCTTCTGGGTCGATGTAAGTATCTTTCCGGTGCAGCTGGTCCTTTGCTGCCTCCTTAAGCTGATATGCGAGAGTTGCGCGCACCAGCGGATTCTTTGTGGAGGGGTTCACGTATGCCTTCTTTGCGATTGACTCAAAATTGGAGCTATCCAAGTAGACGGTATAAAGCTACGACGTTTCCAGTCAGCCAAAGCTATTCTGCGTTTTTATCGCTTCTTCCTCAGGGATGATAGTAGATACCCAGGCATCACGTATATTGCGTTCTAGCAGTGACTTGTAGGTTCTTAAAACCCCACTGATCTTCGCTTCTGTATACTGATGTTTTGCATTCGTGTCTGCCCAATTCTGTAACTTGCTGGGGGCGACACAGCTCGGCTCCGAGTCGCCTTCTGGCCCAGCGGGGAGAAGGAAAGGCAGGGCTCCGTCGGGGGAAGCATGATTATTGGAAGGAATCGTACGGAATTCTATCCCGCGGAACCTGAGATATGCCTGTTCTACCTTGTCAGCAAATGCAAGTCCGGCAGCCTATCAAAGACAGCAGATTGCGGGCGCCAGAAGAAGGCGTGTTGCTGACCTGCCACATGAGACACTGCGGATTCACCGATGGTCGTCCATTCCTAGCAGCGTCCGCGCTGGTGAAAATATACAGCCGATGCTCGTCTGGCCGCCCGTTAGCGCCCACATTGGCGTCGGTGCTCGTGCTGGAGGCAGGACTGGCGGTGCTGGCAGTGCTGGAGGCAGGACTGGCGGTGCTGGCAGTGCTGGCGCTGGCGCTGTAGCTGTAGCTGCTCGCTGGCGCGGTGTTGGGGGGATAAGTCACCAGCGGGAACTGGTCGAAGAGACGTTTGACAGGCTTGGGAATCGCAGGGAGCCACGACTTGGGTCCCTCCTCCGCCGTCTTCATCGCCGGGTCCGTCTTCGCAGGCATCAATTCGTCGTCGTCGTCGTCGTCGTCGCCGTCGTCGCCTTCGTCGTCTTCGTCGTCTTTCCCTCACCGGCGTCTTCGTTTCTTCTATTATTAAAGACAAAAAGCTGTGGCCAATTTTTTAATTATAGCCTTCCATTTCGGGCCTAGCGCCGCCGCTCCTAACTTCTTTTTGACGTCGCCTTTTTTTTCTTCTTCCTCTCGATCGTTTTATTAGAAGCAAAGACGAGGACGGCGAGGTCGGCTGGCCAGCTAGCTATGCGTATGGACTATATGAGTGTATGATGTTTCTTTTACGTCGAGGGTTGACCCCGTTGGAGACCGAACCTGCTGCTCTCGTTTGCAGTGGCGCTATCATTCGCTAGTTATCACTCCCGCCGCCATCCCTGCCCGCCGTCACATATTTCTTTCCCCCCCGGTCCTGTGCCCGCGCCTCACGCAGGCATCCTGCTGGTCGACTAGCTGTTAGGGAGCAAGGAAAACGAGCAAGCGAAGGAGAGAGCGACCAGTCCAGATCGCTCTTAAACCAGCTGTCCCGCAAGTCGGCGAGAGAGAAAGGGAAAAGCAAAGGAAGAACAAGAGAGATTCTCGAACTCGCTCTCCTATCAGTCCGGCGATCTGTGGCGCTTGAGGGATCCGTTGTTCTGTTAAGAAGGCCTGCCGGCACCCGCAGCCAGCTAGAGGAAGCCTGAGGATACGAAAAGCGATCATGCCTCTGGACGAGGAGGGAGCCAAGTGGTCATGGTTAGATCCCTCTCTACTCCGTACATTCATAATAAACCGACTATTCAAACGGTTTAATAATTATATGTTATAACACACTAGCTGACCGAACATAACACTACAGCGAGCCATGCATACGCGGACACCGCTCGTCAAAATGCCAGCACTTCGACAGACTCATGATGAAAGTGCCCAAGGCAGGCCGTCCGCTCCAGAAATGCCCTCATCCAAAGGGTACCTGCAGCTGCCAGAAACTCTATGCATTCATGGTTAGAATACCAAAGGGTAAGCATATCAATAGTATCAGTCTCTCATAGATACGCTCTCACGGATATCCTCATTAACTGCAGTACTAACATGTCTTGTCAGGATCTACTTGTCTCTGCCGGCCGCTGTACAAAGTGCCCATGGCTCCTGGTGAAGCGGGGCAGCAGCAGCAGCAGCAACAACAACAACAACAGCAACAGCAACAACCAAATTTTCCCAGCCCAAAGTTTGTGGGGGCATCGACAACTGGTGTAACATCTGCACCAGTTACCCCTGCAACCCCTTCAGCCAGTGCAAACCGCATTCAGAAACGTTCCAGACGCCAGAATAGCATCCAGACCTCCGCTGATAGCGTATCTAGGGGGCTAGGTATGCTGACTTCGCCGGTTCAAGTCAAGAATGAGACCTCTACGCCGGGAAACCCTAGTGCGGATGATTCGATACCGGTAGCTAATGAAAAGTCAGACTCTGGGCCATATCAGAAGACAGAAAGCCCGGACACCTCAACTACAGTAACACATACGCCACAGAATGGAGGATGCTGTGGCTCCAAACGGTCGTCGAATACCTCCTTCTCTGTCAACGTTATGGATAACATGCAGAAAGCTCCTGGTTACAAGCTAGCTTCTTCGTCAATCGATGCCCCTTTGCAGTCTCATTCGATCCAACACAATCTACTTCACAAATCACTTTCGACTCCTACTATATCAGAATCTACCCCTTCTTCCGCTCCTTTCCTCCTCAACTCTCTAGAAAGCGAATATCCACACTATCCTCCGACCGCTCACTCAGTCCCCTCAACGTCATTTAACCCTCAATCGGCTAAAAATCGCCACTTTAATTCATTTGACCAATTCGGGCCACCTGACAGCTTACCGCCTGGACTTCATACCATTTTTGGCCCTGCTAGTTCTCAGGCTGGGTGCAAAGGCCATAATTGTGGCTGTGGAGATGGATGCCAGTGTCTTGGCTGTGCGTCTCATCCTTACAATGACACTACACGACATTATATCCAAGAAATGGGTTACATGATGGCGTCCGGATATGGTGATCAGGGGCCTGAGGGAAATGATGATGTCCACTCACCGCCATATAGTGCATGTCTTCCTCCTGAGCCTCATCCGCTAGCGGCCGTTGGACAGAACCACCTTTCCCAAGGCTACGTCCATTCTGCACAGTTCCAGCCACAACTTATGGGGTATAGTGACAACAGCAACAATAACCCTGCAATACCGGCGACAATGCCTCAACACGCTAGCGACGGCGAACTGATGATGAGTCCTGCTGCTTACTACACAGTGGAATACCCTATTAGTATGCTTGATCCTTGCACGAATCTCACTGGGACCTGCCACTGCGGCATAAATTGTGCCTGCGTTGGCTGTTTAACTCATCATGGCCATAACGGCATTTCAGCCGAATCCTCCCCGCCTCCAGACATACCACAAGTGAGTGACTCAGGCGGAAACACCCAGCAGGCTGCCTCTTTTTTCTCAATGCAGACTCAAACGCCTCCCCTCTCGCAGATGCAGATGCAAACAGACGCGCAGGCGCATCTACACCCACAAGTTTCGGCTTCGAGTGGGTATAATCCTCATTATTCAGGTCATACACCATTAGAATCTCCTCCTGCTTAAAAAATGGCCGGACACGAACATAGACCCTGCAATTCCCTTTTAATTCATGTATTTATTTTCTTGCTTTATACCCTGAGTAGATAGAGCTATGGCTATACTTTTCCCCTCTCCTCCCCTGGGTTACCGTTTAAGCAGCATTATGTGAAAATGCACCGCAGATATATATTAAACAAGGGGAGAACCGCATAGAGGAGACCTCTGTTTAATTTAAATCAACACTATATCCTCTTTTTAAGAAACACTGATAAAAATGGAAATGGGAGCAAAATGCCATATTGTACAGGCCCGCAACATTTCGATAGGATCAATTGAGCTAGCTATAAGGAGCCGCACACCGCTGTGTATATTTCAAGGTAGAGAAAGGGTCAAGTAAGGCCGGTTATAAAGAAGGGTAGATGCATATGAGGTATATTCTCTCTTTGCTGTTTCTATTTCCTGGACTCGTCACTTTAGCCGTACAGGTGTTCCTCTATGATCATCTACGATGACCTTGGAAATCGGAGATTCTGAGACCATGGCTGATCGCCTCGTCGGAAAGAAGCTGTACGAAACATAGGTCAGTAACCACTCTTCAACAGAATAAATACCAACAGCCCATCAAGGCATAGCCCATATTCAAACGGAACGGACGGGAGAATGCCTTGGAGATGCATACCATCAGCTTCTTCCCAAGCTCGACCAGCGCCGAAGCCCAACCCTACCCATGCAGGCCATGCTCGTCGCTTGAACAGCAGAATCGAAAATATAACACCAAACCCAAGACCAACGGAGGATCGAATGAGGAGGGAGGAGATTGCGCGGTCCCACTAAAAAGTCCAATTCAATGTATCGGTCAGCCATATCCTTCTTCCACGATCCAAATTCTATGGTTCTTCTTCTTTGCTTGCCATGTTGGACTATGGACCTTCCCAGGGCCCGAAGAGCGTACCTTTTCGTTAAGTAGAGTCTCGCTGACAGGTTTGCTGGCACGAGGCACAGGCACAGACTGGGTAGATTCGGTGGAATCAGCCATCTTGACAAAAACCTATGGAGGTTTTGTGAGCAAATAGAACCAATTAGTAACTAGATAGCATCCTACTTACGATGTTTTGTGTCTAGAAGAGAGTCGTTCGTTGTGTTTGTTCCTACAGTTTGATCGGACTTGCTTGATTTCGGGAAATGCGCTGGGCCCGGGCAGTGAGGTTCGGAGGCGGATGATCTTATCTCCGGATATAAAAAATTCCATGGACCTGTTCCGGCTTAAATACCTTTTGATATTAGGAAGATATGAATTCTGGAAAGAAGAACGATAGCATGCAGCCGCAATATAGAGGTGATTGAAGTAATTTAAGATGGGATCAGAGCCAGAGGTAGGCCAATTTTGTTATCTAGCTCTTTACTTTTCCTTTTTGAAATGTACTGATATTAGCTTGCCAGCTCCCCGCCTATCAAGCATTGCTTGCCCTGGAAAAGGGAACTTCGGGGTCTCCAATTGAGCTGTTGACAAAGGCTGCAAAGATTACTGGGGTTGATTTTGAGGACTACAACTTGGATCTCTTTGCCGGCGATGGCGAACTTCCATCAATCACTCCTGCCTACTCCGCACCTAAGGAAGAATGGGTTTTGCGATGGCTGCTGAAGACGCTGAAAAGCCCTACTAATATATCGAGTGAATACCGGAATAATGGCCGATCTTGGATACTATTACGCATCCTCTTTATGCGGATTCCTATTAGGAGCCTGGCGTTCACACTGAACGAAAACGATTTCCTTGGCCTCCTACGGGATTCCCTAGTGGGATTGGATTTTTCGAGCGGCCATGCAAACGATCAGGTGGAATACAACTCAAAGGCTGAGTCGCCATTGAAGCGGAAGCCAGACTCCGATTCTTCTAGGCAAATTCGGAAGCGTATGCGGACAGAGGAGCATCTCGCGAAAACACAAACCGAGGAAGAGCCTTCCCATTATGATACTTTCCTTGCAATAATCGAATCAGTTAACGCTCTTATAAAGCTTACGGAACAGATTCCCCAATCCAAAGATATACTGAAGGCTCAACTCAAGCTGGTCTTCCGTGGGAGTGCCGAGACAAGCGCTATCATCATTGGGAGGGCATGCAATTATGCCCAGTCTACTCTTAATCGCGTGAATGCTGTCGCTACTACATCTTTTCCACCCCGGCTTCATACATCTCTCGTATCGGTGTTGGAGATATGGACTCTCCGATCAGACCATCATGAGAACGGTTCAGCCGCTTCTAGCAATGTATGTTCATTATCTTCACACTTTAACATATGACATATCGGAGGTTAACATTGGCCGCAGGACATTTTTGTCTCCCATGCATTGGTTGGCGTCTTAAGGCTGATTAGAATTGCACGTCAATTTTCCAACGGCCTAGAACTTGTTAATGGCCTAGAGCGACTGGTAGCTCTCCATGCTGTTCTCAATATCCGGGAGGTTTTCTTCTCTTCAGCTGCAGCTGATACCAAAAATGAGAGTAGTTCAAAGAATGCTCAGCAGCTTAGCCATGAATTCGACACCAAATTAAGCCCTGTTCTGTCTGGTGCTGAAGCGATCATTCTCCCTACACTTTTTGACATCTCCATTCGTTCTATGCCAAGGAATAATTTTCGACGACAGATTCATGAAACACCGTGGCTTGAATCATTCCTCATTCTACTTATATCGCAGGCAGGCTATCCATTAGAGGAGGACCGGAAAATGAGGGATGTCGCTCTGCTACAAGAATTCCTGGATGTAGCCATCCATAGAAAGCTAAAGCTCTCTTTGATTACCCTCGTTCAGATTGCAAGCAAATTTTCCGGTCTCTCAGGAACTCAGAATGGAATTGAATGGAGCTTGATAGCCCGAATATTACGGCTCGATGTGGACGTGTTTCTATTGAACTCTGGCGTTGAGCAGTCTGTCACCTTGCTAAACTCGCTGCTTACTGGAATAACAGCTTTTCCTTTACAAAACGATTTTGCTTCAAAAGATCTACATGATTTAATCAAACATGAGATCGTCATTCCGCTTGTTCGGGGGTTTTTCAACGCCCGAGATGGTCCTGCTTTCATCAGACTATGGGCTGAGCAGATTGCTGAATCAGAGTCATCCCGGCATTTGATGAAAAAACAAGATTTGATCTCAATCTGGGAGAGTGATGACGTGGTCAAAGCTTGTGGGCAGTGTTTGGCATCTTCAGGTACTCAGCTTGATGCACAAGTTGGAGATCTTCTGCAAAGAATTCACCTAATAAAACTTTCCGCGGATAGTTTGCCTGGCGCATATTCCTCTCTTGTGGTCCTTGACTCTCTCCTGATTTCCCCCATAAAAAGTGGGCTCGATGCCATTTCGATTAGCCGTTACAAGCAAATATTGGAAGAGCTATCAGATATTTTCTCCCCTGACCTTACAGCAGTCTGCTGGAAATGGAGAATATGGCGGTGTTTGCAAAATTCTGTTTCTCGATACCCGGCTTGCTCGGAATCAATCCAGTTTGATATGAAGGGCTCTTTGATTCCTCTAGCTTTACGCAAGATAGAACTCTTTGCCCAGAACCCTAAGGCTTTTTCAGCTCAAGATTGTTTGGAGACATTTTGGTCTTTTAATTTCGTTCTTAGCCTTGGAAACAGAGCATCGGGTACTGATTTCAATGACTACGTTAATAAATCTACCCACGAAATGTTATCAAGTTTCGAGAATCTTTTAAACAGCAGCTTTGCTACTTGGAATGGTCAAGTGGGGGCCCTCTCGACCCCGGTTGCTGTTGTTATTGCCTGCATTACCGCCTTACTTGGTAACATCCAAAACCTGGCCTCTTTGACTTCCGACACTCGTCAACTTCTATTTACTAATCTACTCGTATCACTGGAGAATGAACCCACCTCTATTGCAAACATTCAGCTCTCACAAATCTGGAAAGATTTCTTCTGCTTTCAATCCGGTATGGAATCGACCACCATTGTGGATGACCTGGTTAAGGTAGCCTATGATAGACTCGCAAATCAAAGGAACCCGTCTAGGGTATTGGTTAGCAGTCTTTTATATATTCCCACCCGTTTAGTATCCCGCTCGCAGCGCGGTTTGATCATCGATACTTTGCAGTCCTTCTTACTAAGTAGTAAAGTTGGACTAGAGATGAAAGTGGATATTCTACTGCTTATGACCAGGCTAGTAGAGGTTGCAAGGTCATCTGCCCAAATATTCGACGATTCGGATAAAATATGGGAGATTTCACGTTCAATTGGCACAGGCGACGGCTGTGATACCCAGTTGCTATTCGATACATTCACAAAATTATATGAAGCTATCACCGTGCGGTTCGAAGCGGCACCTGAAGATTCAGTTACAAAGTTTTTGGATACTGTTTATTCGAGAACAATAGAAAGGCCACCAACCCGGAGTTATAAAACCATGGAATACTATCTCTTTACACTTTCTCTATCTCATTTGCACAAACGCGAACATCAACTCGGCGAAGAACGGTTTCAGACCATTTGCACTCTGAGGCACAAAGTGTTCGACGACCTTATTTCGGACCTGCATACCTTGACAAAATCCATGAAGAAGACATACGAGGTCACTGACACGGCCAGGTTGACTGGAATTTTGTGCGCTCTAGACAACTTCCAAGGTCTTCTGCGTGAAAGCAAAGATTCGCGGAAGAAAATACGCAAACTTGGGGAATACATGTCCAAATATAATTTGCCAATGTCTGTGAGAAAGCAATTGAAATTATTAAGCTTGGCTTCGAAGGCACCGAGTGCCGATTTTGAATCACGATTACATGACTGCATGACCTTATTTCCGTTTGGGCAGCTACATGGAAAAGACCAACGGTCCCTCGCCCGCAGGATACAAGCTCAAATATCGGAGATGGAGGAAGATGCTGCGGTGAAAATGATCCATAATACGTGTGAAGCAGATCTATCGGGCGTGGAAAATGTCTACCGACTCTTATTGCTAGGGATTTCTGTCATTAGAATAAGCCCTGTCCAAGATAGGGATTCTACCGCTTCGAATGAACTCTCAACAGCTTTCACCAAGGTTTCTACGGCATTAGCTCACAATAGTTCCATTGAGTCTTTCTGTCTAGCAGCAGAAGCCCTGGACATCATCTTACGAACACAATCTAGGTCTGTCACTCAATGGAACATAGACAATCTGTTGGCGAATATTTGCCTCGTTTTGTCCCCTTCTGGCCCGCCAATTGACGCAAAGTTCGCTGGTACTATTCATACCAGGCTCTGCAAACTACTCGGCACCTTGTTCACCCTATATCGGCAAAAACTTAGTGGCCGGTTCCACCTGGTTCTTCCAGTCATGCAAGCACTTTTAAGATGCTTATTCACGTACAACCAGAAGTCATCAAACTCATCCGGTGCAGTTTTAGCTCGTCCACCATGGGTTGAGGGCAGCCATAACATGGAACCTAGCCATGGAACACAGTTTTCCCGCCTTCTTAGTTCTCTTTGCGACCCAACTGTTTCCTCGGTGCAACGACCTGGAGGTGTGGGACATTCTAAACAAGCATTGAACGATAATACGAAGAAAGTGAAAAGTCTGGCAGGCCAATATCTGCAGTATCTTGTCATGGAATACACATCCTGCCAGTTGAAGGGACATACCCCCCCTGAAATGAAAGCAACATTGATGCCAGGGATGTATGTTATTTTGGACGTCATGTCGCAAAGTACGATGCGTGCGATGAACGCAGGGATGGATTCTTCTAGCCGTGCGGTGTTTAAAACTCTCTACGACGATTATATTCGATTTGGAAAGTGGGACCATAATTAAAAGTCTTGTATTTATTTTGCTACAGCGTTCTAGCATTGGGAGGCATTGTTGCGTTAAGCAGTTACCTTTACAGTTATTAGAATTACGGGCTGGATTGTAAAAATGTATATATTTAGCAAAAAGAATACCACCGATCATTTACGAAGACAGGTTGCAGCGTTATATGCCTAGTGTCATTATCACAAGGCTCACATTGGCAAGTATGAGTTTGGCTATGGCACAACATTTCCGGCTTGTAGTTGGATGGGCTATTGAAGCTCTTCTTCAAACTTGTCAATTAAGGAATACAGTCTCTCCTTCTCCCGAGGCCCTCCAAAGATACTATCAACACCTTTCTTACAAATGTCAAGTAATGCGGACTGGTCAAGGTTGAAATTTGCGGCTGCTAGTAGGTACTCGGTGGAGACTGGGCTACAGAAGAAGCCGACATCGTCAGTCTGCCATGTTCTCATGTCAGCAACGTTTTACATGCTAGAGCTATGTAGGTAATTCTAAACTTACGCAGAGAATAATTGGGCAGTCCCTGTGTCTCCAATAGCCAAAATGATGATCCGGGTAACCTCCTGTGATTAGCTTCGCGTGTACATTACACGATAGGCAGAGTTCAAGCCCTATCCTGCGACGAGAAATTTCTTCCCTTATATCATCCGGTACATTGATTACATGACCAAGTCTACCAGGCTGGAAGGAAAGTAGCCGGCCCACAGCTGGGCAGGCGGTAACGCCAGACCTGGGCAGGTCATATGACTAGTATACTACTAGTTACAACTATTTGGTAATGGTAGTATATAATATTATAATTAGTAATAAAGTTAGCTAGATACTATAATAAAATATACTAAATAAGTCGAAAGTTTGAAAATTTAACTTCCTCCTATAGCTAGTAAAGCTATTTATTAAGTATTGAAGCTTTTTAATTATTTTTAATTAAAATTTATTTATTTTTAATAAAAACTTAATTATCTATTTAAATATTTATATTCTATTTTTAATTTAATTTTTTTAATTCTTTTAATTTTATTTTTAAAACTTTTTTTAAATAAAAATTTAATTATTTATACTAAATTATTAAAAGAAGCTAAAAGTAATTTTTAATAATAATTTTAATAAAAGTTTAATTATCTTTACTAAACTACTAAATATTTGTTTTTTTTTTTTTCTTTATTTTAAAAAATAAAAATAGCTTTTAAATTTTAGTTTTTTAATATTAAAATAATTTAAAAAAAATATTATAATATTTCTCTAATTATTAAAGCGTTGGTGAAGACTATTATATTTTAAATAATTCAAATAATTAATTGAAATATTTAAATCTATAGATTTTTAAAAAATAGTTATAAAATAACTAATTAGTTAAAATTCTTACTTCTAATTAGTTACTAAAATAATATATATTTAGTAACTTAGTAAAGATAACTAAGCCTTTATTAAAAATATTATTAATAAAGTTTTTTAGCTTCTTTTTTAGCTTTTTTTAATATTTTAGTAAGGATGATTAAGCCCTTATTAAAAAGATAACTAAACTATTACTAAAAAAATAACTAAGCTATTATTAAAAGAACAATTAAGTATTTATTAAAAAGATAACTAAGTCTTTATTAAAAGAATAACTAAGCTTTTATTAAAAGAATAATTAAGCTTTTATTAAAAAAATAACTAAAATATTACTAAAAAAATAACTAAGCTATTATTAAGAGAATAATTAAGTACTTATTAAAAGGATAACTAAATTATTATTAAAGGAATAATTAAGTTATTATTAAAAGAATAAGTAAATACTTATTAAAAGAATAATTAAGTCTTTATTAAAAGAATAATTAAGTATCTATTAAAAGAATAATTAAGCCTTTATTAAAAGGATAACTAAGTTTTTATAAAAAAAAAGCTTTAAAAATAAGATTAAAAAAATTAGAAAATTTAATTTAAAAAAAAATATAAATACTTTAAATTCTATTTTAAAAAATTTTTAAACTATTAATTTATTATTTTAAATTTTTTACTATTAGAGAAATATTATAATATTTTTTTTTAAACTATTTTAATATTTAAAAAAATTAAAAATTAAAAATTATTTTTATTCTTTTAAATAAAAAAAAGAAGAATAAATATTTAGTAATTTAATAAAAATAATTAAACTTTTATTAAAATTATTATTAAAAATTATTTTTAGCTTCTTTTAGTAACTTAATATAAATAATTAAACTTTTATTTAAAAAAAGCTTTAAAAATAAAATTAAAAGAATTAAAAGAATTAAATTAAAAATAAAATATAAATACTTAAATATATAATTAAATTATTATTAAAAATAATTAATTTTTAATTGAAAATAATTAAAAAACTTTAATATTTAATAAATAACTTTATTAACTATAAAAGAAAATTAAATTGTTAAATTTCTAATTTATTTAATAGTTAAATATTTAGAATAATAAATTAATAGTTTAAAAATTTTTTAAAATAAAATTATAATATTTATATTTTACTTTTAATTTAATTTTTTTAATTTTTTTAATTTTATTTTTAAAAGATTTTTTAAATAATAGCTTAATTATTTTTATTAAACTACTAAAAGAAGCTAAAAAAGCTTCTTAATAATATAGTTATTTTTAATAATAGCTTAATTATTTATTTAAT
>NW_003456415.1:232867-240311 GCF_000151425.1 Trichophyton rubrum CBS 118892 | reverse complement strand
TAGATTTTATCTTTAATAACTAAAGTTCCCGGATAATAATTATATAAAGAAATATTATTTTATATTAAAATAATTAATTAGATTAAATTTAAACTATATTTATTTATATATTTTATAATATTTATCGAGTCTTCTTATATATTATTAATATTTATAAAATTAAGAAAGATCCCCTACTTTTATTATTAATATTATATATTAGCTCTAAACTATATATTATTATTAATTTATTAGTAGTTAAACTAAACTAATATATTATTCTTATTAATATTAGTAGTAATAATAATATATTATAGCTTTAATAGACTACTAGAGTCTTTAATTTTATCTAATATTAGTAAAATATTTTATTTTTATAGTAGAATATAGTACTTTAATAAGCTCTAATATAGAGCCTCTAGTACTAAATTAGAATAGTATTATATTAATATATAGTACTATAAAGTACTAATATATTATAGTACTAATTTATATTAATTTTAAATAATACTAATCTATTATAGTATTAGATATCTTTAATACTAAAAAACTATCTATATATAAATTAATAGAAATATATATATTTGGTTAAAATATTTCGGAATATCTATAGTATTTCTATTATTCCTTAATAAGTTGGTGCTTTTTTAAAGTACAGTTTCGGAATAATTCTTTCACCATTCCGAAAAACCCCCAGACGGCCCTATGGATGGATCCATTAAGGTTCGGGATTTCCGCGGAAGAACTGTTATTCCATGCCCGGACTTCCATGCCCGAGTCAAAACTTTAGCAACAAGCAAAGCTGAAGTCGAGCTCGAATGGATGATTGTTTCTAGCAGCTTTAAGAAGTGAATGCGCTTACGTGTGACATCATGGAGGTAGCCTTCAGATTGATACTGCGGAGGACCGTTCTCAAATCCCAGATACTGCGGCGAACAGCCCCCTGTCTTGTCTCGGTGCCAGCCTATGCCCGTCCGATCACGCACCGACATTTCAGCTCGACACCGCGGAGGACGGCGGACCCTAACCATGGGCCTTTCTTTGGCCTCGGTGCTGGAGGTTCGCCGCCCATGGGCACTCCTACGACGTACTTCTCTAGCCGTCCCTCATTGCCCGCAAACACTATAATCAGATTTGTACCCCAGCAGACAGCATGGATAGTGGAACGAATGGGGAAATTCAATCGTATCCTGGAGCCTGGGCTGGCTATTCTTGTGCCTTTCCTTGACAGAATTGCATATGTGAAGAGTTTGAAAGAAGCTGCCATTGAGATTCCGAGCCAGAATGCCATTACAGCAGACAATGTTACTTTGGAGTTGGACGGCGTGCTCTACACTCGGGTCTTTGATGCTTATAAAGCTAGGTTAGTGATCACGGAATTGATACTGGGTCGAGGGAATATACTGATATGCTATCTATAGTTATGGCGTGGAAGATGCCGAATACGCGATATCCCAACTGGCGCAGACGACAATGAGATCCGAGATCGGTCAACTGACTCTCGACCACGTTCTCAAGGAGCGTGCGGTTCTAAACACGAATATCACACAAGCCATCAACGAGGCTGCACAGGATTGGGGTGTGACTTGTCTTCGTTACGAGATCAGAGATATTCATGCTCCCGAGGGAGTCGTCGAAGCCATGCACCGTCAAGTAACAGCCGAAAGATCGAAACGTGCCGAAATTCTAGACTCCGAAGGTCAACGTCAGAGCGCAATTAACATAGCTGAAGGTCGTAAACAGTCGGTTATCCTTGCATCAGAAGCTATGAAGTCAGAACAGATCAACAAAGCCATGGGTGAGGCTGAGGCTATCCGCCTAAGAGCCGAGGCTACTGCTCGTGGAATTGATGCCGTTGCAACAGCCATCCAGGAGGGACAGGAAGCGGCTAGTGGCGCAATCAGCCTTTCTGTAGCTGAGAAATACGTCGACGCATTTTCCAAGCTTGCAAAGGAGGGCACCGCTGTTGTTGTGCCTGGTAATGTTGGTGATATGGGTGGTATGATTGCCAGTGCCATGGCAGTGTACGGCAAGGTCTCTGAAGGACAGGCTAAGACGATTGCTGCAAAGGCCATCCAATCTGGTGAGCCAATCACTGAGCAGAAAACTACATCCGATGCGCACACTGCTACAAGTAAAACCACCCACTTCGAAGATAGTGAGCATTCCTCAACCGATAATACCGGGACGCCCCGAAATGAAGTAGCGGAAAGCGTTCTCGGCGGATTTGAACAGGCCAGCCACCGAGACCGGTAGAAGGGTTGGTTGTCTATCTGCCTAACTACGACGCCATATGGCTGCTTCGTTATCTTTTTTATATCAGATTTACTTTACTCTCACCTGTGTTACAATGTACTACTAACGTTCCATACACTTGTATTCCTTTGCTGTTCAACTTGGTTTTCACCGCTCAATGTTTATTAGGAGCACTTGTACGATGGAAAAGTTATCTGGAGAAACTCTTCATCTTGTTGCTAACTACGGCGTATGATACAGGGCTTTGCTTCGTCTACTCACTGCTCATTTCCCGCTACTCGCCCTTTTTACGGCCTTTTTCAATGTAAACGGCTTTCTCGAGGTGAGTACAAATAGTTAAGGGTTTAGGTTTTTTGCCGAGATTTTCGACAACGACATTCGTAGACAACGACATGTTAGGATGACATCTACCATCTGCAGCTGCAACTACAAGTATGTTTGATAGTTGGTTGTACGATATCTACTACTTTACTGCTAAGCTCAGAGGCTACTGCCCACCCATGAATCATTTAGAAACCATAACCCTAGCCACCAGCAGCCCCCAATACCCAATACTCACTATGTCATCATTCACTTCAACCATGGAATATGGAAATTTACGTGAATAGGTGGCAACCCGGGAGGATTGGCCTCCTATAACTATTTCACTTCCCTTTGCACTCCTTTACTTTGGTTATGAAGGATTCTTCCCCCCGTCCCTCCAGCGAAACGCCACTGCACAGGCTCTGATAGTCGATTATCAAGAGCACGGATGCAATACCGCTTCAGGGATAGAAATAGATGCATCATTACAAGGTCTCTTAACCCTGTAGACGGAATCTATATTCTCCCTTACTCTTTGCGGTACTCACGAATACCCTAAAACCGCTACTACTAGTTCTAGGAATTACTCCGATACTTATAGACCAGGAGCTATATTAACGCCTAGATAACTACAATATTTCTAGGTAATACTATAGAGGTAATTGAAAACTTACTCTACTTTGCACTTATAATCTATTAGTGGCATTCCAAGGGCCTCTTTGTGTTGCAGACAATTCACCAGTCAGAGGACAGAAAGGAGCTTACTATCAAATTTCGCTGGCCCCCTGCATTTGGCTTAAAAGCTGTTATCTCCGCTACATTTAAAAATAAGTCTTAATCATTTGCACAACCGGAATACTAAACCTAACTTAGGCTCCATATATGCAATGGGCAAACCGGGGCAGTTAGGTTTTAAAGGTAAGTAAAGAGTCGGCTTCCTTTATCATGTTCGCAGCCATGTCCCTAACCTTCATAAGCCATATTCAGTCTAACCTCAAACTAGTGCAAAAATAACCAAGCGCAATGCCAAATCCTAGGGCCAATAGAGAATGTGTAATGCACAATCTCGTGGTTTGTGGTGCTGTTGATGCGCGATCTCCCATCGACGCGGCCATATTTTCAGGTTTTATGGGTACCTCAATGACCCTCGAACATGCTGCTGAGGGTGTTGAAATAACGGTCCTCTCCTGTTTTCCACTGGGTGAACACTTCAATTTTCTGGAAACTAAGGCTCCTCCAATAACTATCATCAAATGGGGAGTATTAGGGCCTAGCCAGACTCCATTGTTTACATACTCTAAAACACAATGGATAACAAGGTCTAACGAATGGTTCGAATATGTTAACCCAGAAGATATCTTTAAAAGAGTCATAGCCTGGATACAAGATAAAGCACATAGCGTGGCCGAAAATGATGTGATAAACATATTTTTCGAGGCACATGGAACAATGAATGGGGAGATATGCCTAGGATCTAAGTACCTCGAAACTTCCAAAGTGGCCGACTTACTCTCGCAATTCCCCACAAGCTGTCAAGCGAATGCGGTTGGACGTCATTGCTACTATGGACGGTTCCGCAATGTAATCAAAGCTGATGGTCAGATACCACGACATGCCATTGCCGATTGTGGACCCGTGGAAGCAGTACATTTTGCTGCCACACGTTCAGTCAGTAACAGAATCAGGATGATCCATTCCTCGCTCCCCTTCGTTCGGTCTCTGGCCCAAGTTAGTTTCCCATGGCTGCCTCGACAGGTCCATCCGCCTGTACCTACGGCTGAACATGAAACAACTCTAAGGGAGGCAATACGGAGAATCACTCCATCGCTCGCCCGGGAGTGTCAAGCCGAAACTTATGCTTCCAGTCTATCACCAGAGATCAGGGCATCAGTGGCACTATTGGAAGAATTGGTTTTGCGTGATCATGTTGATGTCATGTTCCTTAAGCAAACAGTCAACAGAAGACGACGCTCAGAGTGGCCTACCCTTGACCTTCAACTAATGCAGCAAACACGCAGGGTCATACCTCCATCTAGTGGCTCTCTAGCTAGGAGAATCCAGGAGCATGTCCATGAAGCTGCTGCCGACTGTGACTTTGATAATGCACTGAGGGACGACGGTCCGATTTTGGGACGACTAGAGTACCCGAACACCCCATATGATGGCATACTACGAGCCCTTTACTATAGAGGTAGAGCGCAATCTGCAGTGTGGGATTTATTTCTTATCCTCTGCGAACAAGGTTTTTTCAATCTTGAGGCAAGCTTGGAACAGCCAATAAATTGCTACTCAACTCCTGAGTCGCTGTGCAACGTGTTGAATTTACTACTGTGCTTAAAGAGCCGTACGAAGCTGAAGCTTGTGTACCAAATAATTCCAACACCAGCTTAACTACTTCAATTCAATGGCTTGCAGTGATGATATCACGGGGATGTGCTGAGCCACAGCGACTGTTCGAGACTATCCATTATACACGAATTCTTGGCCCATTGCTCGAAAGTGAAGTAAACAAATTGCTTCACGCAAACAATGGTCCCATTTCCTTTGAGTGTGATCCCAAGATGGTTTCTGGATACTCCCCACCACCTTTTAGTTTTTGGCTCCCCTCTGGAGTTGGCAACGACCCCTCACTGATCCCTGACATCGTTATCAAAAGGCTGGCTCTTTTTAACGAGGTGGAAGCTCTTTTCAAGGAACTCCTCAGACTTGGTGACGCAGAGCTGAACTTGGGGCTGCAACGGCTCGCGATTGGACAGGGCTAAAAGCTCAAGCACATTTTAGGCGCTCGAGGGGCCATTGCGATAGTCACCACCAGGACCTGACTGCCAATAATAACTGACAATCTGTCGAACGTGCTGGAGCAATATCGGGATCGCATCAGTGAAACTTATAAGAAAGTCAATTTCATCGAGACCCCGCAGTCTACCCTTGCTAGAGCAGGCCTTACTCTCTAAGGCCTCCGTGACTTAGTTATGGGGTGTTGCAACTCATTTCCGTTTGTCTCGTTGGCGTAGTCGAATACTGTCTCTCGCGGTCCTCTCTGGCAGCTCTTGACAAAACATAAGACTACATTCGCCCATCACCATCACAACAATGTTCACCACCAACCCCTCAATCTCGGGCTTGTTCCCTCGATGGGTCCGAGCCCATGCAGAAGCGGTGCAGTATAGTTAGCTTTTCGCCACAATGGCTTGTTGGTGCTAAGCAACAGGGTGTGGAGCAACCAAGAGCAAGCTTGATGCTTAGCCCGAAGGTTCAGGACGCCACGTATCCTCCCCCTCCTTTTATATTCTTGTGCGGCTTTTCCACAGGCTGCTGGTGGAGGTCTATGCAGATGATATATCTTGCTGGAATGAGAGAATTTTGGAAAAATATATACAGCAATTAATTAACTCACTCTCCTGCCTGAAGTGTGAGACTGATCATGGGGGGCTGGAATTTAGATTCTGACGATAACGCAGAGGATAATCGTCAGCTAAGCAGCGGAGGGATAGCATAGATTCGTCATTAGACCCTGTACGGCGTATTAATTACTGTATTGTCGAATCGAATATCAAACCGAGTACCGTTTGGTATCTACTCTAGTCTGTTTAAGGGGCATCAGCCACACGGAGTAGATATCTAATATTCCTGAACGGCATTAGCCCAATCCCTCTCGAATGCTCAGGGCACTTCCAGGCTTATTTAGGTATATTGGACACTATTGAGATGGTATGAATCTCTGTAGTGGAGTTTGATAAATTGTGACATGGCAGCCCACGGTACAGTGGCATACGCAAAGTACATCGTGGAAAACGGTATGTTGCGAGGTTGCAGCGCGAACAGCGCAATACACTGATCCACTTTAACTATGAACAGATGGAATGCTGAGCTAGCATTGGAGGTATCTGTAGCAATAATAACATCATTGCCCCTCCATGGTCCTTGAGATCCATCCCGAAACGTAGGCGGGTTGAGAATAGGGGGGCCCACACGGATATCACGGACGGCATCAATGGCTGGCAACATGTCTATAAATTCACCGTTATATCCCCGATGAGCCGTTGTATCTTTGGATTTAGTATCAAACTGCATTAAATCTACCTACGTATTAAAACTAGCCACAGCAATCATGGGTTTTTTCGAGAGTAAGATAGCCCCTTTTCTCCGGCTGAATTGCAGGACGAGGTTCACTAAGTGACACTGCTTGATAGATTTCTCCAACCATGCCGATGCTCACAATGAGGTCATGAATGCCCCTCACAAGGCCTCCCTATCTCACGAGCTGATTGCCGGTGCCGCCGCCTACGAGGCCGCAAAGGCCTATGAGGACCACGTCCAGAAGAATGGTAAGGAGCTAGCCGGCCCGTTTTAATATGACTGCCCAGCTAGTTGCTTACGGGATATACAGGAAAGCCAGACAGCCATGCTAAGGCCAAGGAGATCCTCGCTGGCTTCGCTGGGGCTTTCACAGACCGCATGATCGAGACGAAGGGCCTTGACTACATTGATAAGGAGAGGGTGAAGCGCCAGGCCCATGAGCATGCTCAGGATGCCCTTGGACGGGAGTACTAGGTCCGTGGCTTGGTGGGATGATTGATGATTTTACGTAAATATATCATTATAATCAATGAACACTGCCAAGAGAACCAGAGAGTTTTTATTTACTATCTAGAATATCTCTACCAGTCAATGCTGGCAATGAGATAACCTCCACGATTAACGTGGAGTGGATTATTCGTTTCGTAATGTTGAAATTAAGTCTATGACATTTACCATACCTGTGCCCTTTTTGCCCTTGATTTTGATGTTGAATAAACGGAGTAGAAAAAGAAGAAAAGGAAATCAGCTAAACCAAGCAAAAAAAGCACGCTCCCATGTTCACGTTTCAATAACTTAATAGCGGTAGCTGTAGGTGGTCAATTGG
>NW_003456415.1:224728-232688 GCF_000151425.1 Trichophyton rubrum CBS 118892 | reverse complement strand
ATCTCAATGTCGAAGTGACCGATGTCTAGATTATCGTTAGCAATGCACACAGTTGCATATATACATATTGAACATGCAGGAATTACTTACTGCAGACAATGGCATCGTTCTTCATGACGTTGAAGTGCTCGCCAGTAAGGATGTCACGGCAACCAGTGGTGGTGACGAAGATCTGGCCCTTGGGGGCAGCCTCCTCCATGGTGAGGACCTGGTAACCGGCAACGGCAGCCTGGAGAGCATTGATGGGGTCGATTTCGGTGACAATGACGGCAGCACCCATGCTGCGGAGGGCCTCAGCGCAACCCTTGCCGACGTCACCGTAACCAGCAACGACGGCGATCTTACCGGCAATCATGACATCGGTGGCACGCTTGATCCCGTCGATGAGGGATTCTCTGCATCCATAGAGGTTGTCGAACTTCGACTTGGTGACGGAATCGTTGACGTTGACGGCGGGGACGAGGAGCTCACCGCTCTTCATCATCTTGTAGAGGTGGTGGACACCGGTGGTGGTCTCCTCAGAGACACCATAGCAGTCCTTGAGCATCTCTGGGTACTTCTTGTGGACGAGGGAGGTCAAGTCACCACCGTCGTCAAGGATGAGGTTGAGCTTCTTTCCGTCCTTGAAGGCAATCAATTGCTGCTCAAGGCACCACTCGTACTCTTCCTCGGTCTCACCCTTCCAGGCGAAGCTATATACGCGAATGTCAAAAAAGCCGAGAGTCAAGAAGGATGCCAATTGAAGGCTCACTTACACTGGGGTACCAGACGCAGCAATGGCAGCAGCAGCATGGTCCTGGGTGGAGAAAATGTTGCAGCTGGACCAGGTAACCTCAGCACCGAGGGCAGTGAGGGTCTCAATGAGCACGGCAGTCTGAATGGCTGCAAAATTGTCAGCCATATACCGTCATAATCGGGACTCTCGCTGTCTCAGCAGACAGACGTACTCATGTGAAGACATCCAGCGATTCTGGCACCCTTCAATGGGGCGTCTGCGGCGTACTTCTTGCGGATGGCCATCAAGCCAGGCATCTCGATCTCTGCGATCTCGATCTCGCGGCGCCCGAAGGCAGCGAGGGACTACGCGTGTCAATTAGCCATGATATCCCTCAAATATTACGGTAGAACAGGTGTCAACAGCGGATTCCTTACGATGTCGGCGACCTTGAACTTGGTAGCGGGAGCAGCCATGGTGGGGTTCTAGGAGATGGATAAACCTGGGGACTTGAAGACGGTGAAGATACGGATAAGGACGATGAAGCTGATGAAGCTGAAGAAGCAGAGATGGAGATGAAGATGGAGATATCAAGGCGAAGAGGAGGAGGAGGAAGAGGAGGAGGAAGAGAAAATCGGCTTCGAACGCTTTTTCTGGTCAATTTATCAAAGTCTCCGAAGTGGGGGAAAAAGATGGCGCGGAAGGAAGCGGGCCGATGTTTTTCCGCTTGGTCCTCCTCCAGGGGTAAACCAGCGTCTGCGGGAAAGGATATTATTTAAGACTTGACATTTGATATATGATATTTGATATTTGATATATAAAAGAGGAGTTAGAAGAAGAAGACGTGGTTGATGAGGGTACTGTCGTTATCATACATAGTCTTATAGGTAGACATGGGCAGGGCAGTAGTACAGACGCTGCTGAGGTGGAAGCTGAGAGAACCCTTGCGGCCTCGTATCCAATCGGACCCTTGGATGCTCGCATAGATCACGGCTGAGAGCAAGAGTGCAGCGCATCCTCCGACGTGGGTGGCGGCCTGGTAAGAGCGTAGTACTGCGAGTCGGGGCTTTCGAGGCTCTCTGGTGCTTGTAGAACCTGTTATGGCCGGGGATAGGCAGCATTCAAACTGAAGACGCACAGAAGAACGAGGAAGAGGATCACATAGCTCGGCTACTTACCGGTGCTAGTCATTCAGTCTCTTCTCCGAGTCGTGAGATGGCGGTTGGACCTGTAAGATGGGTCAGATGGTTCAATTCTTTTTGGTTCATGTTTAGAAAAGTTGTATCTTGACTTTCACTGAGGCTTCGGAGGAGGTGCCATAGATCCTCCCGATGCAGTCTTGCTGGTCGGTAAACGGGGGACTTTGAACGTCCCCGAATCGGATGTCGTGCTCGACTGGTTTCCCACCCGCGTGAACGTCCCACTTTTGAACCAGCGGTCTTCCTCTGCGGCCCGTTTCCTCTTAAGCTCCGCCTGGGCCTTAGGGTCAACCAACTCGAGGCCCTGGAAGGGCGTGAACGCGATACTACTAGCTGTTCCGGAGCCTGCAATAGGGCCGACGCCTGTGGTACGGAGACCTTGTGCGTTCAACACCGATGCGTTCCCAGGGGTGTTACCGAGTCGGTGGAGAGAGGATGCGTGGCCCGGTGCCGGTGTGGCCGTTCCCCAGCCCTTGTTCGACTTGCTGAGTTTGGCCTTTGTTCGTGAATCGATCTGTGTAGCACGAATTCGCCCTTGGTTCTCCTGTCCGAGCATACCGAGGCCCTTGGTACTTTCTCCTGTTCCATAGCCTACTTCTTTTTCTTCCTTACCAAATGCTAGTCGGTTCTGGGCTTTGCGTAGATCAGTCATTGCTGTGGCTTCTTTGGCCTTTCTCGCTCTTCGACCACCTCTTTTCCTCGAAGGCTTGTCATCTGGCGCAGGCAAAGCACGAGTGCCTTTGTTTGGTGGCGGTTCAGTAAGTTTGTCCAGCCGTTCCAAGCAGGCTTGCTTTAGCTGTTCTCCGGTCGAACCATCTCGGCTACTGTGGACCCTGTCCACACGAGCTGCAAGGACTACTTTAGCTGAAACTATACGCATCGCCTGAATCTTGTAGTCATTCGGTATGTCCTGGATAATAGGTGAGTGGTAGAGGAAGCCTTGATGCCGTATTCCAACATTGGTTGCAAACCCAGATTGGGCTTGCTTTTTAGAGCCAAGCGGTGATATATTGCAGGAAGGCATCTTGGCCAGTCCCGTCAGTCCACCTGCGTAGTTAAGCAGCTGTGCCGCAGTCAACGACCCTACCAGGGCCGTCAGGTTTGGAGCAAACATCGTCATTCTTGACTGCACGTATTCCGTCAGTACCGTCTTCGCTTTCTCTAGAGAAAACATCATCTCGCAAGCTCGCAAGACACACTCCAGCTCCTCGGCAGGTAACGGGCTACCCCGTGTAGTAGTTCCTTCTACAGCGACAGTCATCAACGAAGGACCGTCAAGGATAGCTCGCAGCGTCTGTCCGACCAGGTTATCTGTCGATGACGCCATAGCCTTGATATCGTCGAACGGCCCATTCTTCAGGATGGCGACAGTCTTTGCGTAGTCTATCGGATTCGAAATCAGTGTTTCTAACTCTGGGAAACGGGACGAATAGTGGTCTCTGATGAACTTGTGTACGAGCGTGATCTCGTTATCGATCGACGTTGAAAGTGAGTTGGACTGTGTCAGGAGATGGTATTCCTCGTCGTCTTCTACCGAGCCAGTTCTTGTCTCTTCACGTTCAGGTAACTGCTTATAATGGGTAATTTTCTAAACATGTGTGTTAGCATAAGGCGTCTTGTACAAAGCAAAGCCGTTAAGTTCATACCTCAAGAATAGGCCGCAGGGTCTCCATGAGCCGTGCTACGCTCCGAACATCAGAAACTCCCTTGAACTGGGTCTTCTCAATCTTCTCCTGTCCTTCATCATTGTTATCAGCCTCATCTACGCTGTCTGGCAAAATAGGTGTATCTCTAGTGTCTTCATCGCGGTCATCTTGATCCTTGAGATGCGCATCGTCGAGGCCACCTTCACTGCCGGAGTCCTCGAAATCATTCATCAGCTCATCTGCGAGGGTCGCCATCGTGTCCTGGAGCTGTCTGCAGCGGTATATTGACGGCAGAAGAGTATAAGCGGCTGATAAGATGTTCGTGGCAAGGAGAAGTTCAAGTTATAGCAGTTTCTTTTGATATGATGAAGTTGACTTGGGTGAACGGCGGACTTTAGAGACCAAAGAGGCAAGGTCTTGGCGTGACGGAACCTTTGAAGCTTTCGGTTTTTTTATATTTTGATATCTTGACAGCAACAACAACCACATCTACAGCCATTGGCAAGAGCAAAAGAAGCTCATATTTGCATCGCAGACAATATTTAGTGCCGTCGCTTCCTGAGCTGCTGACCATGGATTCCACACGAGGCCCTCCGAGGGTCAAGAACAAGGCCCCGGCGCCGCAGCAGATCTCTGCTGAACAGCTCCTCCGCGAAGCTGTCGACCGTCAGGAACCCTCGCTGCAAGCTCCTACACAGAGATTTGCCGACCTAGAGGAACTCCATGAATACCAAGGCCGGAAACGGAAGGAGTTTGAAGACTATGTCCGCCGCAACAGGATTAACATGAACAACTGGATGAGATACGCGCAATGGGAGCTTGAACAGAAGGAATTTCGCCGTGCTCGGTCAATATTTGAACGTGCCTTGGATGTCGATTCTACATCCGTCGTTTTATGGATACGATATGCAGAGGCGGAGATGAAGAACCGTAATATCAACCATGCTAGGAACATATTTGACCGGGCTGTTACGATCCTGCCGCGTGTGGACAAGCTGTGGTATAAATACGTGTACATGGAGGAGATGCTAGGCAATATTGCGGGCACTCGACAAGTCTTTGAACGGTGGATGTCGTGGGAGCCAGATGAGGGGGCCTGGCATGCATACATTAAGCTGGAGAAACGGTACAATGAGCTGGACCGTGCCAGAGCTATTTTCCAGAGATTCATTACAGTTCATCCGGAAACGAAGAACTGGATAAAATGGGCACGGTTCGAGGAGGAGAACTCCACTAGTGATTTGGTCAGAGAGGTGTACGGCACTGCAATCGAGACTCTTGGCACCGACTTCATGGACGAGAAGCTATTTATTGCCTACGCGCGGTATGAGACGAAATTGAAAGAGTACGAGCGTGCCAGAGCAATATACAAGTTTGCTCTCGACAGATTGCCCCGCTCCAAGTCTGCTGCTCTACAGAGTGCCTACACAGTGTTTGAAAAGCAGTTTGGCGACCGCGTGGGGGTTGAAGACGTGATCCTGTCTAAGCGGAGAGTCCAGTATGAAGAACAGATCAAAGAAAATCCAAAGAACTATGATCTATGGTTTGACCTCACACGGCTCGAGGAGACATCCGGCGATGTAGACCGGATTCGAGAAACATATGAAAGAGCAATTGCTCAGATACCACCATCACAGGAAAAGAGGCATTGGCGGCGCTACATCTACCTCTGGATCTTCTACGCTGTGTGGGAGGAGATGGAGAATGAAGATGCTGAGCGTGCGCGGCAGATATACACAGAATGCCTGAAACTGATTCCGCACAAAAAGTTTACGTTTGCAAAGATATGGCTCCTGAAAGCTGAGTTCGAGATTCGACAACTTGATTTAGTGCTAGCACGGAAGACACTAGGACAAGCCATCGGAATGTGCCCTAAGGACAAGCTCTTTAGGGGTTACATCGATATTGAGCGGAAGTTGTTTGAGTTTTCCCGATGCCGAAAGCTATTCGAGAAACAGATCCAGTGGAATCCATCTCAAAGTGAAGCATGGATCAAGTTTGCCGAACTAGAAAGGGGTCTAGATGATGTGGAGCGTGCTAGAGCTATTTATGAGCTAGGTATAAACCAGACGGCACTTGACATGCCGGAATTACTTTGGAAGGCGTACATCGACTTCGAGGAGTACGAGGAAGAGTACGAGCGCACCAGGAACCTGTATGAGCGACTTCTGAAGAAGACCGATCACGTCAAGGTCTGGATCAACTATGCTCGATTCGAGATCAATATTCCAGAAGGTGATGAGGAAGAAGATGAGAATGAAGAGCGCCCGGTGTCTGAGGAAGCGAAGAGCCGAGCTAGGAAAGTATTTGAGCGAGCTAACCGGGTCATGAAGGAGAAGGACATGAGAGAAGAGGTCAGTTCCCAACCTTGCTATTTTTACATCATCTCCTGTATGTGTATATTATATACGCTGGTCACCTGCTGACAAAATGGACTAGCGTGTCGCACTTCTCAATGCATGGAAAGCATTTGAACACACTCACGGATCCCCCGACGACATTAATAGCATCGAGAAGCAGATGCCCAGAAAGGTGAAGAAGAAGCGCAAGGTAGACGACGACAGGTTCGAAGAGTACATCGACTATATCTTCCCAGCGGACGACGAGTCGACTGCAATGATATCAAACTTGTTGTCCACGGCACGCCGGTGGAAAGAACAGCAGCAGCAGCAGCAGCAGCAGCAGCAGCAAACCCAGAGTTAGACAGTACTCCGTACAACGAGAGACCTCTTTTCTTTCTCTTTATCATCCACCATCCACCATTTTATCAGCACCGTATACTCTGTATCTTACTCGCCCCCTCCCCCCTTTTTCTCCAGAGTTCCAAGCACTCGAAAAAAAAGCAGGCCATCCCAGTGCGACCTTTATATACAAGAAACAAGCGATCGATCACCAGAAAAAACAAAAATCAGCATAAATGGGGAAAAGCACGAAAGCGCTCGCATGTAATTTACCGGGAGTGGCTTGGCAGGGGCTGGGGAAGGGACCATCACGGCATTTCTAGGATATCATTGGCGGAGAAGCTAGGAGAGCCCCACTCTACGGCCCGGAGGTATCCCTGCTACTGCGCTCTGGTTGGACGGAGCCATTATCAACCTGGCGTCTGTGTATCGGCTGTACGCACCCTGATACGGCCCCAATACGGCCCAGGAACGGGCGTGTTTGATGAGTATTATTATCCATCGTCGGTTTCAGGCACGGCTGCTCCCTATTGCAACCGGGACAGGCGTCGCGGCATGAGACATTCCATCTCTGCCCCTGGTCTCATCGTCCGTTCTTCCCTTCATCCTTCGAGCAGAGATCTATCTCCCTATTTCTCCTTCTTCCCTCTCCTCCGGCTTGCAAAGCTGTGCTGCTGGTCGTTCTTTTTCCCTTTCTCCTTTTTTTTTTCTTTACCTTCTGGTGTATACATTCATTCCTTTTTGACTTGCAGGTTTATCGGCTTGTGAGTCGTTGACCTGTTCTTTCGTGCGTTCAAAATTTCTCTCGACAAGCAGGACAGATCATATCGGTCTTGTATCTTCCGTCGTCGAGCCCGAGGACGAGGCTGCGAGTTTCGAGCTCGGT
Organism: Trichophyton rubrum CBS 118892; assembly: GCF_000151425.1. Classification (NCBI taxonomy): domain Eukaryota; kingdom Fungi; phylum Ascomycota; class Eurotiomycetes; order Onygenales; family Arthrodermataceae; genus Trichophyton; species Trichophyton rubrum. The sequence continues at coordinate 225,561 of NW_003456415.1, read as the reverse complement.
TCAACGGAGTGACGCTTGGTGAAGTGCAAATTCAGCCTCGGGTTTCTGTCTGGAGAAGCAGAAGCTATCGTCTATCTTATCGACCTTTCTCTGCCTTGTCTCTCAGGCTCAGACAGACGGACAGACCAGCGGAATTGCTCTCTGGATGCAGGCACCACGACTGGCCATTTGTCCGTTTGTCTGACGCGGTACGGAGTACCTCTGGTAGGACACTTACTCTTCGCTCAACTTTTTTTTTTGTACATCTACCATTCTAGCTAGCGGTAGAATGTTTCTAGAGACTTGCTGGCTGGCGCTGTTGATTTAACGGGTTTTGTCCCTTTTCTCCTTATCGTCGCGACCTTTATCGATCTTTAGAAACGGCTCACAGTCATGCCGTCCCCGAAACCTCCATTCGAGCTCAAAGACCACTGTTCCCTTATACACCAAAATGTTCTCTATGTCTACTCACCAGCTGGCTTTATGTCACTCGCCCTGGAACCAAATGCGAAGTGGAGCAAGCTAGAAATGGGCAGATCTGTGACCGGAGCATCTTGCTTTAAAGGTCCGACTGATGGAGACAGGAATAACCCAGCCTTTTACGTTGTCGGCGGTACTGGTGGTCCGGATGACTATCTCGGCATTCAAAGCTACTCGTTTTTAGACAAGAAATGGAAATTCCCGCCCCTAGATGGGAGCAATATGAAAAACAGACTCGACCACGATGCAGTCTTCATCGAATCTCAATCGTCCATCCTCGTTTTCGCCGGATCTACGAATGGGAATCCTACCCCATCAACGGAAACGTTTATGATCTCTATGAACTCCAATTTATTATCACATCGAGTCTCGCG
>NW_003456415.1:114699-224385 GCF_000151425.1 Trichophyton rubrum CBS 118892 | reverse complement strand
TCGACTATGGAGAAACGAGGCCCATATCCTGCTTATAATTCTACTTTAGCTCCTACCGGATCCCGTACTGGAGCCTCCGTTGCAGCTGACCCAGGATATAATAATAGAGTAGTAATCTCGGGTGGAAACAGTGAAGAACCCATTGTCATCTTTAATCAGGATGATAATGCTTGGTTGGATATCAAGGATTTCTTTTCTGTCTCTACCACCTCTTCAGCCTCTTCCTCAACGATGACTTCCTCTTCCATGACCGTCATTAGCAGCACATCAACACCCACGATTACGTCTGCGCCCACATTCACACCATATCCAACCGAAACAGAAACTTCCTCTACCTCCAGTGACCGAGTTGACGACGTTGTTCCTCCAGATGGTCGTACCTTAACCATAATTGGTGCCACCCTAGGTACTCTCTTAGGTATCGGGGCCATAATCATAATCATCCTACTTGTCCTTGCATGGAGGCGGCGGACCAGCTTATACTGCCAACACGCTAAGGAAAAGCACATGAATTCAGACGATAAGGATAGGTTCAGCTTCCAGGACGCTGGTGTGGAACCTCTTACACGATCAATACAACCGATTGCAAGAGGTCCCGTTCCTTCAACCGATTCCTGGGCATATGTCGCCGGTCAAGTCGACGATTATTCCCGGCCATCCTTAAACCCACAACCGCCGGCGCCGCCGCCAACCAGGGGTATGCCTATATCCGAGAAAAGCCCAAGCCCGCTTCGGGCTATGGAAGCGGCTCAAGAGGAACGGCCTGATAGTGATGTTTATCCTCCAGTTTCAAATAATAGACCTGTATTTGGGGCAGTTGTTGATCATAGGCAAAGTGAGGCTGACGATAGGCTGACGGATGAAGGTTGGAGCAAGTACTTCCAGCGTGACAAGGACAATGGATCGATAAAGTCCCGTGCCTCCTCTGTTGACTCCAAATACTCCAAGTCAGATTACAAGTCAGACTACCAATCAGACTACAGGGGCAGCGGATGGCCTCACGTATCCGCTGAAGTGCCACCCCTAAGATTTGATGGACCACACCCCCTTGGAATGGTCGCAAGCGGTAGTCCTAGCACTGAAACCCCTCCCAAGTGGCCATTCACGCAGCTTCAAGGTATGGCTGCCAAGATATCCAGTGCAGACTCGATTAGCATCAACTCAGACGACTTCTATGATGACCGAAGAGACACGGGGAGGGACACTCTAAGAGACACAAAGAGTGATGCCTTTTCAACAGGTGCGCCTAGCAGCACCCATGACGTGGACCGCTGGGGCAGGGTTTCGAGAGAGCCTCGGGTGCCCAGTAGTAACTACTCGAACAGTGTATACTACGATAACCCGGGCCCTCCACATACTGGGGGTCCGGACCGATATCTGAATCCAATGCATCCTGAAAGTCGTGCTCCCTCCTCATATTACGGGCGTAATACCCGTTCAGCGAGCAGGGGAATACTTAGCTCAGATCTCAGCTGGCTCAACATTGGAAGCAACAGATAAAGGCCCCCCGACCGTTTGTGTCTCTTTTGGACGCACATACACACCCTCTGACGCGTCAATGCCGAAGAACTCTGCAATTACTAGATTGGGATTGGGGCCAACAACTGGGGTCGGGTTTTCGCCTGCAGGTTCTCTGCTTTTGCCTGCTCAACGTTCTCGATTGGGACAGTTGGTCAGGCAAAAAGTATCGATCCAGTTCTGGTATACCCTGAAATGGGGCCGGATAACGGTCGTTTCGACATTCTTTTTCGTATAACCTGCATCTATGGGGGCGAAAGCCGTCCAATTTCGGACTCTGATCACCCCGTCGACCATTGAGGTAGGGGACCCTATTGGCTATCGCCTTTTTTTCAACTTCCATTGTACATGCCCTTTTCCCGTTCGATATTTTGTTTTCTTTTCTTCTCTTGGCTTGCGACCTGAATAAAAAAACCATGGCTCTGCGATCCGGTTTATATGGACCGATTCTCACTCTCAGGTCCCACTGCCTCTTGGCCGTCAATATTTATTTTCATGTATATCCTTTTACCGTCGCGCGCGGCACCAATCGTTTGGTCCCCTTTTCTTTGATTTCTTTCTGTTTCCCCTTTACTTTGGCTCTAACAACATGCATGCATGTAATAATACCCGATCTGAGCCATTTCCAAGGGCAGGATTCCACTCATGATTGATGGCTGTTGAACAGTTTTTGTTGGCTGGATTAATGCGTTGGATATGGTCCATTTCAATCTCATGTCTTCATTTCTTATTCCTCTTATTATTATTCCTCTCGTTCTTCTTTTCACTTGTTGTCTGTTATTTATACCATACCCTGTTTGCTTGCCTGGCATATCAGCAACATCCGTCCCTTCGCTAACTTTCATTCCCCTCATTGTATGTATTTACGGACCGCCCTGCAGTAATATACTCAATGTTCCTCAGCATTCATCATCCCATGGCCAACCAACCCTATCATGTTATAATTTTGGCTGTGGTGCGTTGGACATTACTATCTGCCTACCCCAAGTGCCGTATTTTGAACACTATCGTACAGCCTTACGGAGGCCGAGCCGACACCAACCCTTTTGGAGTTTTTACTTTTTTAATAAACATTTGAGTCACGAAGTGACCTGGAGCATCCAAGAAATGGGTTCCTGAATTGTCTATGGGAAGAGGATAGTGAGAGTCATGCCGGATGCCAACGGTTCAGGGGCTCTCAACTGTTGGCGTTCGCCTAACTATTTTTCATGCAAAACACAAGGAGACGCCGACGCATACATACACATATGCGTATATAGGTAGGATAAATGCACGGCAGTAAGAAAAGGGAAATCATCATTGCTCTTTATGGATAAAAACCACCACATAGACATGCATGTTGATACCCTTATTGATAGCCCAGCCACACCACAGTAGCTGAGGCATTCGATTTGTACGGAAGAAGGAAGGAAAAGAGAAGATATCTCTCCCGGGAATTTCATTTCTTGTTCGATTGACAAATAAGACGCCTCATTTGTCGCCGCTTTTTTTGCACTTCTGACCGTGGTTGGGGGCTAAATGGAGTGCTAAATATAATTGCATGAATGTACACACGGCTTCCAGGGAGCCCCACGAAGATGAGCAAGCAGGCATTTTATTAGGCCAAAGTGAGGGTTTCTGGCGACTCGACTCCTGTTCCTGTTGAGGTATGACTCGTTACTCTCGGTTTGTGCTGTACGGAGTATAACTATCCTAGCAGTCAATAGACTAACTGCGCCGACAAAAAAGGGGGAAAGAAGCCCCTGAAGACCCTGCCTTGCCTGCTAGCAGTGCTTGCATTGTGTCAATCAACGCTGTACAGGGATAAAACTGTTGGCTGTTCCATCTCACCCCGTAACTACTTCTCTCTGGACCAATCTCTAGGCTCTGTTTTATTTATTATTGGCACTAGAAGCGCGCTATCATCCCGCTCTATCGAGGGTTCATGGGCGCCGCTCTGTTGGCTTGTGGAGCGTTCCTGGAACATCCACACAGCGAGCCTCCTAACATAGTGGCATAAGGTGTTTGAGTCTGATACCACACGCTCTTTATTGACTAGCTAGTGACCAGACAAGGTTGCCGGCTGTCGCTGATGCAGTTAATATACTGAACCCGGTTTGATCTGGGCGCTGTTCCCTACCCGCCAGGAAGTAAGCTGACACTCAAAGGGACACAGGATAGTTAGAGAAAGAGAGGATACTGACTTGTCTACCCAGTTAGTTATGCGGCTCCCGCGTCACTCCGTCCTGTCCATGCCAGCTCATACGTTTAATATGGAGAGACAGTCACTCGGAATGGATGCCTAACCCTTGCCGTTCAAGGGTTGTAGATTACGCCGGACTGCAAGCATGCCAATTTAATATTGATTGCCAGGGTATATACGCCCAAGACGGTCTCCCATAGCTGACCAGACATTGGCATAGCATAATTCAACATACTTACATACGCGTGTATATATAGTTGTGGACGCCCTCGGATTGGAGCTTTTCGCGGTCCACATCTGCACGATCAGTTCTGGAAATCTTCCGTCTGAGTTATGCATATAAGTACATCTGTACAGCGTAACGATCCCACATTTCGCCAGGGATTGCTTTGATCTTTTACGCCAGCGCCCGATCCAAGAAACGTCCTAGGGTGCCATTGCATCTCTCCAACAGATACGCTAATCTGACCGAGACACCCCGTCAAATGAGCCTCCCTGAGCATCCCCATCCTCCGCGTATAAGACGGCGGAGACCCTTAACTAGTTAGTGGTTAGCTGACAAGCTTGTTAACTACGTGGTTCCTGCGTTTTTCTGTGGAGAATATTCCAACTAGCTTTGCATGAAAAAATTTGCCAGCATTCTGTCCAACCGCCTGAGATGGAGAAGGGCTCAAATGATCATGCGTTTACGCGTGAGCCAGGAAGTTAAGCCACAGGGGACCAACGACATCGCATTAACTTCCACTTTGAAGACATGGACGAGGCTCGAATGGACGGGTGAAATCCTGCCGGAAAGCAGGAGTCTCCCCGAGCTGCTTGCATGATAAAGCGTAGGGAGACGAGCAGTTAACTAATGAGCTGTCTTGGGCGACAGGATCGTCCTCGCGGTCCGGGCAGTGCTGAATGTCGAGTGGCGGGATCTCATCCATGCAAGCATGATGTCTTTCCAGACAGGATGGCAATGCCCTCGCCCACAGCCGGCCAGACAGGCAAACAGGCAGCCGGCAGCCATGAAGCCGAGGGCCGAGAGAATTTTTGCTACGAGACATTCTCCTCGTGACGAAACTGGGCTTAGACAGCTCGAGTCGGCTCTCTCGTCCTTGCTTAATATCTTTGGCCGCGATTAAAATCAGGGGGTGTATCTGATATCGTCTATTGGGCACGGATGAAGGGGAGAGACTAAGAGATGGGCAAGAGAGAAAAGAAACAGCCTCGAAAAAAACAAAGACGGGTCATCCATCGTGTCTTTAAAGGACGCCTCAATCCGAGACTCGCTAAAGTTGAATATCCGTCTGATTTCTGTTGCCGAGATATTGGACGAAAGCAAAAGGGTGTTCTGTACGGAGTACTGATGAGTCTTCGCCAAAAACGCCCCCGTTGCACAGTCTCTTGTAGGCACTTCCATGCTCCCTGCCTGTTCGACCAGTCTTTCAACCGTTCGATCCGCGAGAGCGACCTGGATGCTACAGGAACGATGAGCAGAGGTACCGTCGACAATTCCGCTCCCTACATATATACATTGACGTGTACGGAGTATATATGCATACATGACGGCGCGAGGCATGGGCTGCTAGTTAGTGAGCGGGCAGGGCTGATGTTCAGCTTCAACGTCAGCTAGGCCACCAGCACCAAGATGGCCCTTGCTCGAGTTTGGGGGCCGAGTGCCTAACTAGAGATCCCACTGCCTTGTCTTCGGTGATCCCTTTGAACCCTCCTCATCATCTGTTACGGAGAAGCGGTCACTCCCCCTTAGCACCACGCTTGATTGCCCAGAGATTCTCGACCGCGCCCAATAGTACCTCGAAGGCGCGCTCTACGCCACCTGAAAACCGCCATATTTACTTATTTGCCATGGTGCAACCCGGACCTGTTGGCTCAGACTGACCATGTGTCTGAAACGTGGATGGCGCAGGCGAGAAGACGAATCACACATGGGAAGCTCGCTATCTAATGCAGTCAGTCAATCAGCGCTTTTTTTTTTTTTTTTAAGGGGGGATTATATTTTCACTCTTGCCATTTTATCCACATTAACTCTACGGAGTACTCCCTCGAGCCATGCGCAGATGCAGTTCTCGAGACGGCGTAGCTGCGCCGTTATGCAATCAGATGTCCAGGACCCTGGACGGCTACAAGCGTCTACCGCTAACCAGAACATCCCATCCCACAACTATGGACCGGGGTATCAGGGAATGGACCAAGCTCGTTCAGCTCGACCAACCCTACCAACAGGAACCCCCGAAAGCCCAGGCAAGGGATTTTGGAAAAAGCAAGACGAAGAAGCAGAATGAGAAGCCGAAAAAAGAAAAGGTGAGCAAAAAGAGAACATATCCAGCCTCGAGTGCTGGGTCCACCATGACAAAGGAAGTACAAAACATCCTTGACTCGTCTTGCATTTCCTGTCTGTATTTGCTTTTTCCCTTAGCAAAGGGGGCCAGAAAATATTTATATCTGGTAGCGATTTACATTAACCCGGACCGCCTTCTTCCCAAAGACTGCTCTGTATACGGTCAATGCAGCAAGCTGGCTCGGATCAAGTTGTCTGTGATGCACCTGGTGGGTGCACAAGCTCCTCTTGGGCTCTCAGGCGCCCCCATTATTACTGATTCTGCTGGTCTGTGGGATCACTACCCATGGCCCTCGCTCCAGGGATCATGTATACCAAGTCCAAAAGAGTTACGGCCGGACCCTGGAAATCTCCAACCTCTTCCAAATATGGAATACCGGTCAAAGATTTTGTACTAGGGCCCGTTTCTCCCTCCTGCTGGCTCCGGTTTTGGGAATAGAGCGTGGGAGGCTTCTTCCCATCCGCTCTCATAATGCGGCCCGGGCCTCGAGATTGGGGTTATCATGAACCTGAATCACCGGAAGCGTGCATGTAACGTCACTATTTCGGTTCGGGTTCAGCAAGTAGGGAAGTCCGCGAGGTGGGGGGGCCAGGAGCTTAAGTACCCTTAAGTCTAAACCGTCTTTGCAAAATATATGCAAAGGTGTAATATTATTTGCATATCGTTTATGTTATTTTGATTTCTTTTACTTGCAGTTTCCATGTGCTATTGGCAACTGCTTATAAGAAAAAGAGAACATAACCTCTACCCCGTTGGCTTGAAACTTGACCCCAGGCTTATCATACTGGAATCTCTGGTCGTCAAGCCGCCTTTAACAAAAAGGCTGATACTTATTTCTTTCTCCCCAGGCTTCTCGTTCCTCCGTGCAGTATATAGTTACAAAAAGCTTTACCCGCTGGCTTGGGCTATACATACATATGTGCATCCTGCCCCCTTTTCTCGTTTATACAAAAGCAAACGCTATAACACCTTTTCATATTCTCATTACTCCCCCAACCTGCACCGAAAGAAGCTGGGGAAAGAAGAGAAAGGCGTCTCTTAATAAAGCTAACAGGCATAACCCCCACCGTCGGTTAGGAGCTTACGTATAAGCCTCAATTCCTACACTTACGCGAAGCTTGTGACTTGTCGGGCCACACCCCACATCCACCATCCTTCGGTCATATCGATATTTTGGCTTCCTCTACCGGAAGTAGCCGCCTTGTAATACCTATACAAGGCTGACGTTCGTATAGTCGACTACGCCGATATTTGACCCTGCGGAACCCCCTGTCGGAGCTCTTACGGACCATTTATATATCACAGCTTCTGCCAAACGCCTTTTCACCCCTTTGTTTTTTCCAAACTATATCGTGGTGAAGATAGACGCTAAAGGAGATAAAATACTTGCTTGTCATTCTGAGACTTCATTCTTTCTCTCTGTTAGCGAGCTCCAATATCCAATCATCCTGTCGACGGCGGGCATTATGTCTAGAGTTCCCGAGAAACAAAGGATGGTTTCAATATTGAACAATGATGACAACCCCTCTTTTGCGGTTCGGCCTTCAAGATCATCCAAATCCAGGCAAGAGCCAACAGGCCACTCTTCACAACTTCACGGGTGGCCGGCATCAGTAAAGGGAAACCCGGAGTCAGCCACCCTTCGTCATGGAGATAGCCGGTCACAATGGAAGGACATGGCATCGTCTTCCGAGTCACATTATTACTCTTACGGACCACCGCCTCACTGCTCCTCGCCTCCTCAGTTTGTCATGCCGCATAACCTACCATATGGATATGACCTCGAAGAAAGGGGGCCTATTCAGCGTGAGCATCAGACAGGAGAACGAGAAAGAGTATCGCCACAATCAAGTTACAGCAACTTTACAGAGTATGCAGCGCCACCCGCTACCAAAAAGAATAAGCATGCCTGTCCTTACGCTGCCTCCCATGGATGCTCGGCTACGTTTACGACCTCGGGACATGCCGCAAGGCACGGCAAAAAGCACACTGGTGAAAAGCGAGTCCACTGCCCAGTGTGCAATAAGGCATTTACCAGGAAAGATAACATGAAGCAGCACCAAAGGACTCATCGCGAATCAGGCATTGATGTTGATATTGACGGGCATGATCAGAATATTTCTGACACCGCATACTCCCAGTCTCCCGGCTCAACTACCGCCTACTTCCCTGCCTACGATACAGAAGTGCCGACTGACCCACGACGTTCCCAATCTCGCCGACACTCAAGCCGCTCCAATACCAGCTATGAGGCTTCTCCTCGATACCTACCCCGAGAGCTCCCAGATCCGCAAGATGCAGAGGATGAAAGACGGCCGCGTTCCCCGGCGTACCGATCTGACAGCATTTCCTCGGGACTAGACTCACTGGCAATTGCATCGACCAAGTCAAGCTATAGCAGCAAACACATACCGAGGAGATGACGCTTACCTTCTATTATCTTACGTTTCATTTCTTCCACCGTTCTTTTTCAACGATGTATTTAACTTTGCCTCTTTCCCCCTTTTCACAGTTTTCAACCCCTGTTCATGGAAGTACCAGGAATATAAACACTAGGCTATAGACAGGAGTCAAAACAGCATCTTTCACTCTCACGATCCGTAGATCGTTCGCTCTCTATCCAAATATCCTGCCCCTGACAATAAACTATTGCTGAACCATGGACCCGGCCCGCCGGAACTGAGTTAGGGTTCGGGTTACACGGGCCACCCCTGCTGATGATGTCATCTGCCAAGCAAAACGTGACATGCACTGAGCCTGCGTTGTATTATTATTGCTTCCGTCTCTCCAAGATTAAAACCAAGCCACAATCACCCACTTCATACGTCACTGGCGCCCAGCGGTGATATAAAGCCGTTGTTGATGGACTCTCGCACGCCGAACCCATCAGTTCTAGCACATAACCGATACCAGCAAGCTCACGACGACACTTATCCCATGGCAGCCGACTACTACAACAACCACCCCTATAGCAGGGCTTCGTCAAGACACCATGGACCCCCGCCCGCGGGGCAGTCCGTGCCCGGTCAAGGCTATGGTCCTGGCTATTATCCGCCCGGTCAGGCTAAAGGTGCACCCTACCTTGAACCCAGACCAAAAGAAAGCGGACGACATAGGCGGTCTTACTCGACTGGAGGAGAAGCCAGGCACCGCGGAAGAAGCAGATATGACGAATACGATGAGGCGCCTCGCCGTGGCAATCATCGCCGTACGCTGCCCTGTCTTTCATCTCTACGAGGAGTTCCAACCTAGTAGTTATCATGGTTGTTCTTCCTATGACCCAAAAGCTAACATTAAAGATAGATAAAACTTCATCGCGCTACACACATTCAGTGTCGCCTCCATCACGGTCACCCAGCCCCTTACGCCCACGGAAGTCGCTTGGTGATCACGCCTTAGAGGCACTTGGCTTCATGGGAGCCATGGATGGATCTCGCAGACAGGGCGACCGCGGGCAACGCCGCCACTACGAATACGACGACGACCATAGAGACCATAGGGGTCATGATCAGCATCGGGGTTATGACAATCATCGTTACGATTATGATGACCGCCGTCAGGACTCAAGCCGTGGCAGAAATTATCACAATACAAGTACCTCATCAGACCCTCGGGCCCACGGCTATAGAGATGATCCAAACAAGGCCCTGCAGAACACTATTACCGCTGCCTTGACTGCAGGAGTACTAGAAGCGTATCGTGCCCGCAACGACCCGGGAGATTGGACTGGTGAGAAGGGGAAGCGTGTCCTAGCTGCCGTTGCCAGCGCTGGCGGCACCGAAAAAGTTCTCGACCGTGGGGGCGCTAGCAAATCTACCAAGAGACATATTATAGAGTCGACACTAGCTGGCCTTGCGTCAAGCCACCTAGTTGGGGGAGAGTCGAGACGACACCGTTCACACTCAGAAAGTCATGGAAGAACTAACACCGGCGCCACTGCAGCACTGCTTGCTGCTGCTGGCAAGAAGGCTTTCGAACACTATCAATCTAGATCTCGTGAGTCTGGAAAGTACGATTATTACAGTGATGATGGCCGGCAAGGCAGGTCTGGGCGATCGAACAGGAAGCGAAGCAAGAGTTTGACAGACTATGTCGCCAAAGGAATGGCTACTTTGGGACTAGACGAGCGAGGCCGTGACAGTGGCCATGGCAACAGCCATCGGCGACACCGAAGTCGGTATAGCAGCCCTCCGTCTGAGTACGAGTATGATTACTCCGACAGACCTCGCCACACAAAGCGCCATCATGACCGGTACTAGCTCTAATGATATAGTTGAACTGTTTTGCACATTGTTTTGGTTACGACATATTTACGAGTATATGCTTATGATGATTGTTTGGTAACTTTTTTTTTTTTGCGATTTCTTTTTGTCCCAGTCAAAATTGTTTTCGGATATGTTGAATGAACCATTATGATTTCCAAACTTATGATAAACATGATATCCCAGGCTCTGAATCTTATACACTCTGCAGCTGATATGAACCCAGAGAGCGAGTAGCTAGATACGATCTAATACGATTACCTCTAGATCCTGAATGTCCATACGAATTTCTAAAACGGTCTCAGCCACGCAATTACAATTAAGCAATGAAGTAAATGACTGCCCAAAGGGAACTGATAACCTTTACGAGCGTGCGGTCTGGCTCCGAGTCAACATATCATTGATAATCTCAATAGCCCTTTAGGGCTTCGGATCACTGTAAACCCGAGTGAAAACAATACATCTGACGCCACAGCACTTACATCCATGTTAGATAAACGTATCATATTCCTCGCCTTGTGACACCTAATGTATACAATAATCGTATATAGAACGGTCCTGACTGGATCCAGTGGCACGACTTATTTCTCTCGCGGCCCTCTGCGTATTGCTTTCAACGTGGTTATGCGAAATCCACAAGCCTGAACATAACTACTTTCCAGCCTAAGGGTAACTAACTCGCTATAACTAAATCTTTGTGATTATTTTTTTAGTCGCAGAATCATGGCCTTGAACCAGGCGGTCATTATTATCAGCCGCATTAAGCAAGCAATCGGCGCTTATTGAACTTGATTCAAGAAAGTTTATTTTGCTTTAGAAACAACTCACTTGCGACGTCACTTCATCTCAAAACAACTTTTCATCTAGTAATAGAGCCAGACAGCACTATCGGCGAACTATCTCCCCTCTATATCATTAAGCCGGAGATTATATTTTCTGGCACAGGTGAAACTCCACTCGTATTCGTTAGCTAGACGGGATGCTTACTATGTTTTGATAGCCACATTTCTCAAGGCAACCCTTATTGGTGACGGTCAATTTGCAGCAAACATCTGTCTTGTGCAGAACGTCCTGACCGCCATAATGCTGCCTATTCCACGACAAGGCTGCAGGTTGAGAACCACTACCAGACTATCGAGAATTCCGTCCGTCCGTCGACTGGATACAGATGGGGCATGCACTACAAATATACCACAAAAGCGGCAGTTATATTCACCCCGCGGTGATGTCACTGGCAGGCCTTTGGCATACGCCCCGATACGCTGGCCTGGATCAACAAACAGTCCTCGCCACAGGCTCCTGAATTCAGGTCCGATGACTGCCAGTGTCCACAGACATTCGTCTCCAGTGTCATATGACCGGAGTTATTCAACGAGCCAGTCATCAAAAAAAGTGACGGTGGATGATTATATTCAAGAAATAGAGGACTTGTAAGTGGACTATCCGAATCACCATCTAAACTGGGGCATTTTAATTGATACTATTATACAGATACGCAATCGCCAAGGATGAGGTATGAACTAGAACTTCCTGGAGTCCCTGTTTTCTGGATACAGCGGAGAACACAGCTGTACATACAGTCACGCTGTTTTATTCCCTCGGTATGAGCTATCTGATGAATCTAACAGTAGTATTGAAATTAGTTAGAAATAGCGTCTGAGTCTACTGCCGCGGCCACGATATATGCTGCATCGGACCGTATATCCATGCGCGAAGCTTTTGATGACCTTAACCATGCATACGGCGCTTATGCCGAGAACAACCCACCGCCAGAAGATATCGGGTCAAAAGATGGGGAGAACCGTACTGGTGTTGCAGACGTGCGTTCCACATCCTACGACCCGACCAATATTCCCGCGGATGTCCGGGCGGAAATCAAAAGAAGAGTTGGTCATAGGATAAGAGAGATAGAGAATGCGGTTAAAAATCTAGAAGAGAGTGCTCAGCACGAGTAACTTTGCTATACATACCTCGGTCGATTATGGGGCGCAGAGTAGATAACTCGTTTGTAAGCTAAGATATGGGTCAGATAGTGATATTACCCTTTGGAGGTCTGTGTATGATGCAAATCAAGGCTGAATCATAGTAGGTGATATATGGCGAAAGTTCCTCGTTTGAAGTATTCAAAGCTAATGTACTATTAGCCCGGTCGAAGGACCATCTGCACCGCTCAGTAAGTCAACTGCGCGGATGAGCAACAACTATTTAGCCTGGAAATCAAGTCACCGAGGTATTATGATTTCTCCAAACAGCAAGCAAGCCTCCAGATTCCAACAAAATCGTAAAACGCAGCCATTATATCGTAGATGTCAGTTCCGCCGAGAAATCCCCGTCATGGTTCCCCAATCTGGCTTGGTGTGTAGCATGATGCTGTCGGATCGTCCTGTGGACCGTCCGAGATCGACCAGCGGCCTGACCCATCGTGAGATGCTGGTTTGTTCATTATGGGATTTGATTCAAGTCCGCAACAGTGCGGAGAGGGTGAAAACGCATAAGCAAAAGGCAAATTATCCCAAAAAAATTCTATAAACAGTGTTCTATATTACGGGTAGGCTAGGAGTGACCGGACTAGCCATTCGCTGCAGTGAAAAAAGGTCGTCTTTGTGAGCGGTCTTTGCATGTCTTTTTAATTGGTCTAGATGCCAGGTTAGTAAATGAAAAATATGAATGTAAGGTATAGGGAGTGTACCTGGTCTAGTAAAACTTTTGGAGCAACCAGGGAATGGGCATTTGTGTCGCCGTTCTCCATGTGCTAGAAGAAAAATCATTGTTAGGAGTTGATTCACTATGGTTCATCGTATGATTACTTACTTAATTTATGGCTTGACATATTAGATGACTATCATCGAACAAAGTTAGTGACGAGCAGCGAAAGAGAGTAAGGGGAAATATGTAGCTTACATCGCCAGTTTCAAAAGTGCAGCCAGGATGTTTACACTTGAACGGTTTCTCTCCCGTGTGTATTCTCCTGTGGGTTTCTAATCCCTGTTAGTATCTTCGTGTTCCCCGGGACATTTCTCATGCTCAGGGAACAGGGATAACTTACTAAGTTCACTGCTATCCGTAAAAGCTTTTCCACATATCTTGCACTTATACGGTTTATCTCCCCGATGGCTACGTTCATGTCTCTCCAAGGTCGCTTGTCGTGCAAATGATTTCCCACATATAGAGCATTGGAAGTTTTTATCTGTAAAAATAGTTAGACATGGTACCATCATACATGGGTGGTCTGGGTTCGAGAGGGTATGGGATAGTTGCATACAATTACTATGTGTGAGATAGTGGCCTTGGAGTTTTGATTTTTGTGAAAAAGGTTCATGCGGACGATGGCAGCCTTCCCAGCAGCAATAATACCCGGTTCCCTTAGCGCCTTCAGTCTGGTTGGCGTGTTCCTGGACAAGGTGTTCCTGAAGAGATTTCGCGTCCGGAAAGGTGATACCGCATACAAGCCCTGAGTCGCCGTTTGCAACCCATTTGCAAATGTGCAGCTCATCACCGCTATAATCCATCGACTGTATGCTAACTTCTCGACTTGTTAGGGCAGTCATTGGGCTTGACTCTAGGCTTAGGCCAGGAGTGGAACGGGTGGAAACAGTAGAATTATTGGTCATGACATCATGTATGAAACCTGCACTGCTTGTTTGCGAATGAAAGGATGGATCGTGTCGGTGCCGCTGCATTTGAGAGGACCACTGAACAATGTCAAAAGCTTTGTCGAGATTCCCCCTTTGGTGAAGGTGATTAAGGTAGGGGTGATGGGTATTATTGTGATTGTTTAGGTTGTTGTTGCACTCGCCTGCGGCGCTGGTCATGGGCCATACGTTCCCTGCATGGTTTGAGCATGGCGTGCCAATAACGGGTCGGGAGTGTTTAGGGTCGATGATTCCGTTGCCGAGTCCCTTTGAAGCTGAATTTATATCCAACGAGTTTATAGATCCAACATGATGAAAATGAAAGTGCGATCGAAGCTTATCGTTGTCGAGGTTGCAATGTTGTAGGGAGGAGACATCGTTGACAGCGGAGGTTGTGGCGGCAGGTGTAGCAGCAGCAGTGCTTTGTAGATCCAGACACCCCCAATTAAGTGGTATGCCCTGGTTGAAGAAGGGGCCCTGATCGAGGGACCTTAGGGATTGTTCACCCTCTGTGACGCAGTTCATATCAAAACAGGCCGTTGCCTGGTTGTTGCAGTTCATGTCGTTGCACTGAAGCTCGGAGCAGGCTGTTGACTTGTCACAGTCCACAAACCCGTCGCATATGGTGGCACAGCCGGGAGAGCACTGATCGTTGTCGCAGCACTCTGTGCCAATACCACATAGATCAAAAGACTGGTGTGAAAAGTCGGCTTGGTTCCAGCAGCTCGCGTCGACGCATCCGGACGACAGCGCAGTGTTGTTGTCGGCGTCTAGGTTCGGCCAATAGCACTCCCAGCAGAATGAGCGCTCGTCGAACTGGTCGGCCATCTTGAGTCCGTCCTTACTTAGTTATATGAATGGCGGTTGTAGTTCGGGAAATGTGCGCATAGCCCGGAGGGACTGGTAGAACTTGGCCGGGCTAGCGAGCTAAGAGCATGCAAGACTGTGGCTGACTGTGTGGGAATGATTGGAGTTCCATCCAGGACTGGAACGTCTGATCGTCCAGTGTCTCGCAAATATATCGGATATGCAGCGAGAAGAAGCAATTTGGACGTTAAGGAGCGACGGGAAAAAGGGCGCTTCTTCTCTGCGAGTGTTATTATTTTTTTAGCCGCGGCCGCACGAGAGAAAAAAAGCGACTACCGCATTTGGGGACCTTGGGAGCCGCGCGCTTTCGTCATATGACCCCGCGGCTTAGTCAGTCGTGACTCAGCAGAAATGAAACTAAGAAAAGGCGGACGAGACGACGAGCGAACAAGCAACACGAAGCCGACAATTAAAACCACGAAAAAACAAGGGAGAGGAAACTCAGCGGAAACACGGAAGAAGGGAGGGCCAGACGGATTTAAGGAGGGCGAGCGACAACCAGCAGACCGCGCGCCCATCTATCTAACTATAAAGGGGAATAGCACGAACGCTGGGAATTCCCCGGGGATGCATCTGCAAAACCTGTTTAGGAGTGTCTGAACCAAGGGCCAGCCGATACACCAAGCCCCGCCGATTGACAGATATATCATACCGCACGCTTCTCGGTTATATTACCACAATGGGGAATATTTGCTCTAAATCGTCAAATCGACCGGACCCGTTTGCGCAGCCTGGGCGCGTCCTTGGGTCACAGGCAGCGTCAACAAAACCTACGCCAGCCAATTCGAGCACACCTCTGATACGGAATAACAATTCCTCCCAGCGGCAGCCGTCAGGTGGGAGGGTTTTGGGAGGTGGCGGTAATAATGCAGATGGAGACGGTGACGCCCGCAGCGCTGCTGCTAGGGCTGCTGAGGTTCGGGCTAATACCCTTATACATACTCCATGCCAATAAGCGACCGCAGACGAGCTGACCTCTGTACTTTGATCAATAGGAACGTGCCGCGAAGCACTCGGCAGCCGGGAAGGGGAAACTAAGCTCCCAGCTCGCAGCACAAAAATCAAGATCCAGAAATGATACGCTAGATGATATAAGTCGGGCTGAAAGGGCAGCAAGAGATGCCCAGAGTGCTGAGGAATCTCGAAGGTGGGACTGAACTCTGTCCCGCTTTACTCCGGACGAAGAGAAGGATTCCCCTAGATTTACAGCTGCTGTTGTATGATTGAACATTCTTTCTTCTTCTTCTTCTTCTTCTTCTTCTTTTTTTTTTTTTGGCGGCTGTTTCGCTTATGATTCAATGATCGTATGATTCAATCTCCGTGTCTATATATTAATGTTCTTAACGATTCCCTTACTGAACTTGAAAATCTATGGGCAGTAAGCAACGATACCTAGTATCTACTTCCAATAGCCGTTTGTTCATCCGCGATGTGTATTATATAATGATATTATTCACTATGGTTAGCCTATAGTTAGATAGCACAATCAACTATGCTGTTTTAGATGATACGGAATATGGTGCTCTGCTGTTGAGACACGAAAGCAATCGCTAGTTTACACCACATTGTAGCGGCCAGACGGCGCCCTGGCATCGCTATCAGCTGCGGCAATAGTGCCCTCCTTTAATAGCCGCATTAGCTCACGCATTGCGTTGGTAACTACCAGCTCTGTATCACCCTCGACAAGAATGTAAAGTTTCGGATTCTCGCCCGGTTGGGGTTCCTTTCCTGCTGGGTAGAAGCTGCCCTTGGTCGTGATTGAAGTCCCAGTTGCTTCCAGTATTTTGGCAACGTTGGTCCGGTTGGTAACAGCCCATCGGGCTTTTTCTATAATATAGTTAGTTATCATATACTTATCTATACAGTTAAATTAATGGGGAAGTGAAAAAACTTACGTGGGAAGTCATTAATTTCGAGGGTGGCATGGAAAGCTCCAGCATCAGGGCCTTTATTATCAATCGGCACACCGGATCTCATGACACCGGCCTTGTTGAGACGAGCATGGATGTCTGCAACAGCAGAGCCTACTTTATCAAGTGTGTTTTTGCCGGCAGACGAGCTTGTATCTTTTTGTGTCCTGTGGACAGTGATTTTCCCGTCGAGGTCCACACCTCCAGGTGTACCCAAAGCTGGAGTTGCGGTGGATGACTGTACGGCCGAGGCAGCTCTGCTGAACAGGTCAGCCTCCTTCTCTTTCTTGTCTTCCTCTTTATCTTCATCTTCGCCCTCTTCTCCAGTTTTATACGTCTTTCGCTCTCGGTTACGAGTAGCGTCACGTTCTTGGTCGAGTCGCTCCAGTCCTTTACCTCCAAATCCGGATCCACTTGCTTTCTCTTTGCCTTCCTTTACTTTATCCAGGAATGCATTAACCATTTTCTGGATCGGCTCAGGAACTGGTTGACCACTTTGCTTGAGGGCTTTTGAAATATCGACTGAATACCGCTCCTGGTCTTCAGTTAGGAATGTAACTGCGGTACCAGTATTTCCAGCTCGTCCAGTGCGACCCGCCCGGTGAACATAGTCCTCAAGATGGTTTGGAGCATCATAATTCACGACAAGCTTGAGCTGCTTTACATCAAGTCCTCGTGCCGCTACTGACGTGGCAATCAGAATTGGGAATATGCCCGCCTTAAAGTCATCGATAGTTGAATCGCGGTCAATTTGATCCTTTCCACCGTGGATCGACATGCAGGGATAGCCCTTGCGCATTAGATCACGTAGCAAGCGATCCGCTGCTTCTTGCCTATCAACAAACACCAGCGTTCGGGCGTCTTCATTCTCATCGTCAGAGTAAAGATTTCCCAGTAATTCTAGGAGACGAACGAATTTGGCGTCATCGTTCCGCACTTCAACAATTTGGGTGATCTCCGGGGCGACAACGCTTCTTCCGCCAACTATAATCTCAATAGGCTTTGACAGGGTCTTCCGGGCCAACGCTTCCATGTTTCGAGGGAAGGTGGCGGAGAACAAAACAGTTTGACGATTGGGCCGAATGTTACCAAGGATTTTCATCACTTGAGGCTCAAATCCCATGTCAAACATACGATCAGCTTCGTCAAGGACCACATACGTCACTCTTCGAAGGTTTGTAACTCTCCCCGAGTTAGCAGTAAGCAAATCAATCATTCTGCCCGGAGTGCAGACTATAATTTCCGCGCCCCGTTTTAATTCCGCAATTTGGTCTTTTATCGGCGCTCCTCCGTATGCACAGACAGCCCGAAGGTTCAAGGCTTTCAAAAAAGGTCTGCATTCCCTGTGAATTTGGGTGGCAAGCTCTCGAGTCGGCGTCATGATAACACTTATTGGGCCTTCCATGTTCTCTAATGGCCGCTGGTCTCTGATATGCCGGAACATAGGGAGAAGAAAAGCAATAGTCTTTCCGGAGCCTGTTTTGGCTACTCCGATTACATCCCGGCCGGACATAATTGCTGGAACTGCCTGAGACTGAATTGAAGTTGGTCTTTCATAGCCGAGCTTGCGTATAACATCCAGGGTTTGTACACCTAGGCCACATTGAGACCATTTCTGAACGGGCGTCGGGACGTCAACGCCTCGGACTTTTATCCCATCCAGCTCTAGGCGTATATTTGCAACCTCTGCTTCGGTCAGACCAGCAAGATCAACAGGCTCGGTGTAGAAGTTCTTTCGAAACGGCTCGTAGTTTATTTTTGAATGGTTAACAGTGGGTATATCTTTTTTACGTTTTGATTTGTTAGCTAACGCGAAAAAGTCGTCTGCTTCTGGCTCAACTGGGTCCATGTTAATGTCATTTTCGTCTCCAAATATTGCTTCAGGTTGTTGGAGCTTTGAGCTAGAGGGTTTGACGCTCTGCTTCGGTGTAGATGTGCTTTGTTTTAAGTCGGACATGAAAGCATCAAGCGGATCAACTTCTTCCTCTGCCTCTGGTTCAGCCGCGTTATCGACCATGGCGATATCATTGGAAAGTTCCTTGGGTTCGGGCTCCTCAGGTTTGTTTTCGTCTGATGATACTTCAGGCTGTACGCGATTCTGTTCACGCCGTTCTGCGGCGGCCCTTGCGGCAGCGGCATTCTCCTCTTCGGTACCGCCATCTTGCATAACAGTGTCATCGTCGTCATCGTAATCACCATCCTGCTGGGTGGTATTGGTTGAAATATCCTCTAGGGACGAGTCAGGGAGTTTTAAAAGTTTTGTGCCCTTGGATTCCTCCTCTCCAAAATTGAGCGTCCTCTTCACGCTTAATTTGTTTGAATCGCTAAGATTTTTGGTCCCTAGGCCAAATCCGCTGACATTGCCTGATGTTTTAAGCGGTACAGCAGCTAAATAAAATATCAGTAATGGGATTCAGTTTCATCAATGGTGCGAAAGGTAGAGATTGTGCTTACCGGGTGAAAAGCCGGCACCAACTGAAGATTTGTTAGCCACAGCACTTGCAGATGAAAGAGTGGAGGCTTCAGACACTTTAGTACTACCAGAAGCCACAGTTGTTTTCTTAAGTTGCTTGGGAGTTGGAGACGGTGTTCTATCCGTAACTCTTGCTGTTCCAGCAGGATGTGAGCCGGCGGTCGGGTGTGTCGAAGTGGTAGTCGTGGTTACACTGCGCGATAAAGCAACTTTCTTGTCAATTTCATCAAGAATGCCTCTTGGTCCACTTGCGGCAAGCTCATTTTGTTTTCGTTCACGTTCTGCTGCCTGCTTCTGCTTCCATGCCTCCAACTTTGCTAGTCTTTCAGCCTTCTTTTGTTCATCAGTTTGGGCAGGGGTTACAGTAGATGCCTGCTTGGAAACCTGAACTAAGTTAGCGTAGCCCTAGATAAACAACACAGCCTGTATGGTATATGACATACCTCACGAGACTTTCCGCTAGACTCCCTCGTGCCTCGATCCCTACTATCCCGTCGAGAAGCACGTCTGGAGTCAGCGGAGCCATCCCTTCGTCTACCACCCCGATCACGAGAATCATCTCGTCTGCTACGGTAGGCTCTATCCCTGCTCCTGCTTCGATATCTGTAGCCACGACTATCTTCTCGCGAACGAGAACGGTACCTAGGACGTGAACGGCTTCTTCTGGGGCGATAGGATGTATTGTCACGAGAGTCTCGAGTATCAACAGAGCGATCTCTATGTCGGTAGAGGTCTCTATCCCGGTCCCGGCCTCTGTCACGATGGCGTCTCTAGAACAGGGAAATAGCAATAGTTAGTAAAGCTATGTCATAAAGGAGACAGGACAAGCTTACCTCGGGGCTGCGGGACCTCCGATACCCCTTCACATCATGGCGTCTGCTCTTATCGTAATTATCATCGCCTCTCCGGCTTCGTTTCGATGAAGAATACGTGCTGCCTACAGGTGATGGTGAGCGAGTATCCCTGGCCATGGTCAACTGGCCGAAATCTAACTTTTTATATTCCTTTTCTCTGGTTTGCCGTAGTCGAATGAACCACAAACTGACGGCTCAGAAGGGACAGCACTTAAAACAAATACCAACTGTCAAGACAAGGCGATATCATGGCCGTCTAGACGACCTCGATGTTGCGAATTCCACTTTTGGCTGTAAAGTGGATGTTGAGCTTGAAGTTGCAAAGTTGAGGAATCGATAAAAAAGAAGCAAAAAGTTTGATAAGCTTAGTCTGCTTATGTAAGAAACCAAAAGAGGTTTAGCGCCTTCTAACCCAAAACAAACACCTGGATATCAAAATAGCGAAGCTCAAAGGACGGGTCAAAAGACAGGAAGCAAGACGAAGGAGAACAAGGCTACCGACAGTTTATTAATTCCCTGGACTTTGATCGCAAGCGCCTCTTGAGCTGCCACCATGGTGTTCAAGCTTGCTCAACGCGGACAATTTGCGTTTCGACGCTTCAATAGTCGCGTGCTTTACGTACCCAGTTCGGGACTGCGGACTGAAGTCATTGCCAGCTCCTTCGCGGCAAGGCCCAGTATCGAAGGCCTCTTTCGGTCGTTATCCCTGAGCAATTCGTATGTCACCACTGCCGCCAAGCCAAAAACCAAGGCAAACAAGACTGTACAGAAGAAGAAGGCTTCTAAGAAACCTACTCCTCCTCCAAAGCGCGGCCGCCCTGGGAAGAGTGACAAGGAGAAGAGGGCTGAAGAGAAAAAGAAAGAAGCAAGGATTCAAGCAAGGGAGGACCTGGAGAACCTCAAGCAGGCTGCGCTGACACCCCCTAAACCTCTACCAACCTCCAAAATCGCGATCTTTTCCACTGGAAAGGGCCCTCTTGCGGAGTCGGTGAAGGCATTCAAAGAGATATCTCAATTCCATGTTGACGTACGTATCCGGATTTATATAATGCGCTGGCCGTTTCCAAAGTGATTCAATAAACTAATGCTATGTGTAGGAGCTTGCACAAACTGCTGAAAAGAATGCAGAAACCAACCGACACAATCTTGAACAGTGGATTGAATCCCACACTCCTCTCGAGATAAAGAATGCCAATGCTGCTCGCCGCAAGCTTCGCCGCATCCTACCGAAGAAATCTAGACTTTATAGCCCAATCAAAGACGACAGGCAGGTAAAGGGGCCACGTAACGCTTACCTGCTCTATTCTCTCGATATGCATAATAGCGGAGAGCTCAGACATCTATCTGCTAAGGAGCGGGTAGCTGAAACTGCTCGCAGCTGGAAGAATGCAAGCGAGAGTGAGAAAGAGGTAAATATTTCTCCCTTCAATGTGACATTTTGAAAATGACTAACAACAGGTATAGAAATATAAGTCTCTCCAGGAGGAGGATCGAAAGAGGTACATCAACGAGTACAAGTCGACCTATGGGGAAGAACCCAAGCTGGTGGAATCAAGTGATGCTGAAGATCTTTAATCGTCGTTTTCTTTCCCTTCTATTATCGTTCCATGACTTGTTCTACATACCTCTCCTCTTATTCCCTGTACCAGTGTTTTGGTTTTCGCCAGCTTATTAGTCGTCACTGTCCTTTTTCCTATCGTCCTGTATCTTCACTGTTACGGTTGGTTGTGGTTATTTCTCATTTAATGTATTCTACCCAGACTCGGCAATGGTATATGGAGGTTTGCTGGCGCGTTGCTCCATCGCTCTTTGCTCCCTTAAAATTTCCCCGAACATTGCTTATCATCTTTAAACCCCAATATCTGGGGACCTTGGGCTAGAAGTCCGAGCTCCACTGGGTACCCGGGGCTAGCTAGTTGAGGAGTTAACATACGCTCTATTGCACGGCCATGTTTAATATTGACAGAATATAGTATTCATTGCAAAATGTAACTACTTGATGATTTGATCAAGATTGTCCTAACATACCAATCAACGACCATCATACAGATTGGTCAATGATTACACGAGTAGCTAGATTACAAGGTCATCATCATTAATCAAAGCGAAGCGTAATATCATCGAAGAAGGATCAAGGGAAAGGGGGTCATAACAGGATAAAAAATTCATTGCGCTGGGGTATATTAAAAGAAAACGCAATGATGTCAAAAAGTCATAAATAGACGTCACCAAAGTCATTAAATAGTCGAAACCAAATTACCAAAAGAAGAAGACCGCCAGTTCCTTGAAGTTCCAGCCAAGTATGTCAATCATCCGAAACCGCCCCGAGGAGATTCGATAAAACGCACGACGAGTAAAAAAAGACACATAGGTAAACACAGGGAAATAACACAAAATAGAATCATTGTTCGCTCAAGGTGGGAAAGAGAAAGCGTTCAAAAGCCACTGGTGAGTTTCTTAAACCAGCTCGTCCGCTTGGTGTTCATACCACCGTAACGATGGTCCATATCGCCGCTGCTTTCATTGCTTCGCACTGGGTCACGGCCTTCGCGGCGAGACTCACGTCTGCGAGGTCGTCTGTCAAAATCCATGTCCATTGGGTCAACAGGACGGGACTTCCTTCGGGAACGACGATGGATGGCTCTTCGTGCCTCTTCGTCGGATGATAAGGAAGCATGAGGCTCCCTTGCAGGGTCGGGCACATCGATAACCGTAGCCACGATAGGAGGAGCCTCAGGAGGGTCTGAGATCTGAGATTTCACCCAAGACGAGGTTTTATCTTTGCCTCCATTTACCATGGCGGGGTAGGGAACAGCTTGTTCATGACGAGATGACTTCTCACGTCGAGACCGGTGATGATCCGGTGAGGATCGACGCCTCCTAGGCTTCCCACCTTCATCCTCAGTACGATGAGAGCGATGGCGACGGCTTTCATGAGGGGAGAGAGGGTCTTTTGGTGGTCTCTCCGAACGAGAGCGGCGGTCTGATTTCTTGTCTCGTTTAGATTCATGGGGGAGGTCCTCCATTTCTCTGGCATGCCGTTTTTGTCGGCGGCCTTCACGCTCAGCCTCACGAGCTCTTTCATCCCTTTCTTCACGCAGCCGTGCCCGCTCTGCCTTGCGTTTTGCCCTCCGAGCCTCAGCTTCCTCGGTAGGGCTGTTATTGCCGGTTCTCATTGCATCGGTGGTGAAGCCTTCGCCATCAGTGTCCGGCCTCACGGATCTCCTTCGGCGTCTGGATTCATCCTTTTCTCTGTCTGTTTCTCTTCTTGAGGACTCATGACGAGAGCGAGATTTGGGGCGCTCGCGGACCTCTGGAGCCCGGGCTCCAGGCTTCCTTAGAGACAAGAAGCCAAACAGTCCTTCGGGACGCTTGGGAGATGTGTTAGAGCGACGAAGGGGCGCAGGCTCTCTCGAGGAGTGATTCATGACTCCAAAGTCATCTCTGCCCATTGGCATTTCACCTGACGGCGTTAAAGCTGGGTCACTGCTGTGTTTCTTAGACTGGTAGATCAAACTGGTTAGTTTGGGTAGAATTAAGAGAGATGCTTTATTATGTGACTGACCTCTTTCCTTGATCTGCGTCGCTCTGGGTCCTTTGAAGATTTGCCTGGAGGGGAGATTAAGCCATCATCAGGACTCAACATTTCTACGTCATCGTCAAGTGCATATGGGTCGCGTGGGACTGAGAGAAGAATGTTAGTAATTTCATGCTTGCGCTCTATGGAGTACTCCGTACGACATAGATGAATGCCTTACCTGATTTCTTCTTATGGCTGGAGCTGCGTTTGACGCGCTTGGATGACTCCACACCCATCATCCTTGCAGCCTTGTCTGGAATATCGGGACTCTCGCGAGGGGTCAAAAGGCCTGAATCGTCAAGCTCAACAGAGTGTCTTCTGGAAGTTGGCTTCGATGCAGACGCTCGCTTAGTGCTTTTCGACCGGACAGGCGGCGGTGGCGGTCCCGATAGCATAAAGGGAAAACTCATCCCACGGCTGTGTTTAGAGGGCCGCGAAGCACGTTTATCCTTGTCTGAGCCAGAGGATTTCTCCACTTCAGCCCCTAAGCTGGAAACCTTCTCTTTCTTGGTAGCTGAAGATTTCGACCTGCTCAGACCAGAAGGCTTCTCCTTGTCCTTATCCTTTTCCCTTTCTTTCTCCTTCTTCACAACAGGCTCAGCGGGATCCTTAGATTTGGGTTCCTTTTTTGATGATGATTTCTTTGGAGCGGGTCCCGATGCCCCGGCAGCGCCCCAGAGAGCCCAAGATGCAGCTCCGGAGCTCCGATCGATCCTAGCACGTTCTTTCTTAGCCGACTTCTTTGGTGTCGAGCCAAACATTTCATCGGCTACATCTCCGTCGGCTTTTGCTGTTGATGGACGTTGCGATGATCCTGCGTCCGGGTCTGATAGAAGCTCCTTCAACTCAGCTGCCTCTTGCTCTGGTGGCGGAGGCGGTGCTGCTTCTTCCGCCTTGCTAGGCTCTTCGTGCTCTTCGATATCAGCCAGCTCGTCAATTGCGCCTGGGAAGCTTCCAGGCACAGAATCACGTGGGGTCGGCTCCTTAGCTACCACCGCAGGTTCAGGCTCAGCAACGGGTTCCGGCGCTGGGTCTTCTTCCGCTGCTTTCTTTGACTTGGACTTTGTCTTCGTCTTGGACATGGAGGACGTCTTGGTTTTCAAAGCCGCGGCGTCTTTCTTTGAGGGCTTTGCGGCCTTGGTTGCGGGCTCCTCCGCCGGCTCTAAGATCTCTGGTTCAGGAACAGGCTCGACGGGCGGGGGCGGGTCGGGTTTGGCCTTCTCCTTGGTCTTGGGCGCCTTCGCGGCCTCCTTATCGGCCTTCTTCTGCTCCAACTGCTTGATGCGCTCGGCAACGGACGACTTGCCTGGTGCTTTGGGCGCTGAGGTGGTCGCAGTCGCAGAAGAAGTTGGTTGCTTGGTCGCTTTGTCAGCCGCAGGCGCGCTAGCCGCTTCAAGCGAACCTTCGTCTCCTTTCACTTCTTGATCACCAACGTCCAGCTTCTTCTCCTTTTTGGCATCTTTCTCCTTTTTCTCTTTCTTCAAGGCTTTGGCACTGGCCTTTTCGGCCTTACTAGTTGTCTTACTAGCGGCGGGCTTGGGCTCTTCTTCTTCAACAAGGTCGAGCAGGTCGTCTGCTGGTGCATCTACATCTCCCTTGGCAGCTTTGCTGCTGCTGGTCTTGCCACCTGATGCCAGCCCAAAGCTACTCCAGTATCCTTTGGCAGCTTTTGCGGCCGACACGTCCTCAGCCGGAGTATCGAGGTTGGGGGTCTCGGATACATCGACGACCTCAAGTCCTTTGCCTCTGGTCTTACTGAGTTTGCTCTCTTCAATGTGTGACGCCTTTGATGTTGATGTAGTTGTTCGTGAGAGGGAGCCTTTCTTGATAGAGGTCGGCCAGGGAGCAGTAATATCATCCCACGTATCGCCCATGCCATCCCCTCCATGTTCAGGTGGAAATTCTGGAGGTGTAGGCGCAGGCGGCGGCAGTTCGCTGGCGCCCTTTTTGCCTTTCTTCTTGCTGTTGGTGATCGTACCCCAGATGTCCCAGGTACTTTCGTCCTGGGCTTTGGGAACGGGCACCAACTCTCCTGAACCAACACCATCATCCTGCGGGGTCACGTCAACAACCTCTTCTGTAGCCTTTTTACCCTTCTTGCCTTTGGCTGCTTTTTCCGGTTCCTCTTTGACCTCAGGTACAGTAGCTTTTGATTTAGACTTCTTCTCCTTTGTAGGCTTCGAAGAACCCCAGAGACTCCAGGATGAAGATTGAACGGGTTCGGGTTCGGGTTCGGGTTCCGGCTGGGGCTCGGGCTCGGGTTCGACTACCGGTTCTGGTTCAGGGTCCGGGGCAGCAACCACTGGTTCATCAATAATTGACTTTGTACCCTTCTTCTTTTTCTTCTTTGTGTCCGCAGCTGGTTGGTCGAGCAGATCGTCCAAAACAAACGGATCTTTCTCTGGCGCCTTACTGGCCGTGTCTGCTTCGACAGTGGTTCCTTTCTTTCCTTTCTTCGATTTGCTTGTCGTACCACCAAAGCTCCATCCAAAACCCACGTCATTAGACTCTGTCTGCTCTGCTATTGGTGCGGGCTCTGGTTCCGGGTCGGGGAGAGCTGTCACTGCACCCTTCTTCTTCTTCTTGTCCTTCTTACTGGTTGTTGCCCCAGCTCCAGTATCCCAACTGTCAAAGTCATCAACAGGTGGAGGAGCCAGCAGGTCAGGCTCCGCTTTGGTATCCTCGAAGAAGTCAACTTTGGGCAGTTCTTCTGCTGGTGGCTCCTCTGGCACCGGATCAGTAGTAGCGGCAGCGGCGGCAGCAGCAGCTTTCTTTTTCTTATCTTTCTTGGACAGCTTGGTCTCTTTCACGGCAGGCTTCTTCTCTTCCTCTTCTTTTTTCATAGTATCCTCGGCAGCCTCATCTATGAACTCCGGTATGTCAAGAGGGTCCTCATTTTTAGTAGACTTCTTGCCATTGCCTAAGTTAAACCAGTCCACTTCGTCCCCGGCTCCCGTAGCTTCCAGTGCAGGGTCATCACCGAAATCAAAGGCCCCCGGCGTTACAGGGTCTGCTGTTTTGCCCTTTTCTTCTTATCCTTTTTCGAAGACGTGAGCGATCCGAACCATGACGTAGTTTCCGTCTTGGGAGGATCATCTAGCAGGTCTGCATTATTGCATAAATATTAGCAAAGGTCCAGGTAAATACTAATAAATCTGTAGTTGAATAGAAGAAACAAAACATACCAGTACCCTTCGACTTGTCCTGATCAAATTCATTCCCCCATGTATCATTATCAAACAGGTCCTTCGACTTCTCAGGCTCCGCGGGTGCAGGCTCGAGCTCATCCTTCTTTTTCTTCTTCTTGCTCTTT
This sequence comes from Trichophyton rubrum CBS 118892, assembly GCF_000151425.1. Taxonomy (NCBI): domain Eukaryota; kingdom Fungi; phylum Ascomycota; class Eurotiomycetes; order Onygenales; family Arthrodermataceae; genus Trichophyton; species Trichophyton rubrum. The sequence goes on along the minus strand of NW_003456415.1, from coordinate 197,449 downwards.
GAACTGGAAAATCCCCAGAAACTCTCCGGCTCCTCTTCCTTAGTTTCCTCAACCACTGGCTCAGGCTCAGGAGGGGGTGGTGGCGGAGGCGGTGGATCAGCAGCACCGCCCTTCTTCTTTTTCTTCTGGGAAGTGGTGGAAGGAAGACCGAAACCCCATCCAGCAGATTCAGCAGGCTTTTTTTCCTCGGCCGGAGCTGGCTCAACGACCGGTTCGGGTTCAGGCACAGGATCTGGTTCGGGTACGGTTTCCGGTATTACCGGCGCTGCCGCGGCGGCGCCTTTCTTCTTTTTCTTGTCCTTTTTGCCTGAAGATGGGGTGGCCAGTGAACTCCAGAAGCTGTCTTCTTGCTTTTCTTCCGCCAGCGGGGCCTCAACGACTGGTTCCGGATCGGGCACGGGTTCAGGTTCCGCGATAACGGGCTCCGCGGCCGCGGCCCCCCTTTTTTTTTTCTTATCCTTTTTGCTGGTTGGGGCTGGAACAGCGTCCCAGGAATTGAACGACTCCTCAGCAGGCTTTTCTTCCTCCTTGGGGGGTTCAGGCTCAGGCTCCGGGACTGGATCAAGTAAGGACGCTCCTTTCTTCTTTTTCTTATCCTTCTTAGCTGAAGCGGTGGTTCCAAAACCACCCCAATCTTCCTCCTCAGGAGGCGGCGGGTCTTCCTTAACCGGCTCCTCTTCCTTTACGGGCTCAGGAGCAGGTTCAGGGACAGGTTCGGGTTCGGGTTCAGGGTCTGCTGCGCCCTTCTTCTTTTTCTTCTTTTTGTCCTTCTTGGACAACGGCGCAGGCGTAGCACCCCCGGGATCCTCTTCTGGAGGCTTTTCCTCGGCAACGGGCTCAGGAGCTGGTTCGGGTTCGGGTTCTGGCTCAGGATCGGCTTGATTGTCCTTTTTGCCTAGGTCAGCGAAGAAATCATCTCCATCATTCGCCTTGTCATCACCAAAACCCCAAGGAGACGCGGAATTCTTCTTGCTCTTCTTCGGCATGGCGAGGTCAGCCCAATCACCGAGGCCACCAGAATCTTTTTCTTCGGCAGCAGCGGGTTCAGCAGCGCCCTTTTTCTTCTTCTTTTTATCCTTCGCAGTCGTGGGAGCGGGTAATCCCCAGGAATTGTCAGGTTCCTGTCTGCGCCTACATCCCCAGCATGATCGGCATTGTTACCGTCGAGACCATTAGATTCAAAACCAAAGTCAAATGCGTCGGATCCCGTAGATTTCTTCTTATTCTTCTTGCTGGTACCACCCCAGGGATTCAGGCCGTCATCTTTGGTATCACCGTTTGCACCAAGATCAAGCTCGCCGCCTGTATTCCAGTCCTTTCCCCAGCCGCCAAAACTGAATCCCGTAGAACCCTTGGTATCTTCTCCGCCAAAGGACATGCCAATCTGAGGCGCTGCAGCGCCATCATCCAAGCTGACATCCTGGAACGCATTTGGTGCTGGATCAGGAGGGGGAAGCTCGGTAGCAGCATTCTACAAAGTAGATATGTTAGTATCGGGAACAATTGGTTCGATCCACGCAGTGATTCCACTGACCTTGCCCTTTTTCTTCTTCTTTTTGGATGTGGTAGCAATTCCATGGTCGCCCCAGCTGGTGTCTGCATTGGTATCATCGGCCCAGGATAGATCGCCGCCAGCGTTCTCCTTTGCCTTGGCTTCTTCCTCCAGGCGTTTCTTCTCCTCTTCTTCCTCAAGTCGTTTCTTCTCTTCCTCCTCTTCCAGTCTCTTCTTCTCTTCTTCTTCCTCCTGCTTCTTCTTCTTCTTCTTCTTTTTCTTGCTTGAGCCTTGGTCAGCCTCTTCGTCACCTCCACCTTTATCATCATTACCTCCGGGGTCATCACCGCCGCCACCACCACCTCCTCCTCCGCCGGCGTCGTCTCCTCCACCACCACCATTATCACCTCCGCCATCACCTCCGTCGGCGCCGCCTCCCGAAGCATCTTTTTCCTCCTGGCCTGCGCCGGAATCTTTCTCGGGTGTAGTATCTGCCCACGGGTCTGCTACGGGCGCAGGTTTCTTAGTAGGCTTTTTCTTCTTTGCCTCCCTGAACCTAGATGTATCTTTGAAATCAACTGGTATGTTCATAAGCGGATCCTGAAATAACGAAGATGGCTTTTTGGTTGAGCGGTGCCTGGCTGGAGCAGGACCGGCCTGTGTATCAACATGTGCGCGAGCATATTCGTCGCAAGCGTAGTCTGGCGGCAAATCGAGAATCGCATCATCGTAAGACGGTAGCGGAGATGCTTCTGGAGTCGAGAAGGCTGCCTCCAGTATGGCTTTGAGGTCATCTATGCGACTAGGCGCTCCCGTAGAATTACGATTACGTGTTGAATATACCTCCACCTATTAGATAGATATGAGCATCAATTGACCTGGAATGGAGACGAAAAGAAGAGAAGAAGGAAACGGTTCATTTGCAGTACGCGCAGTAAAATCATTAAGCCATAGATGATGGAACATGCAAGCTGCGTATCGGGTAACAGTTAAAAGGGGCGGAGAGAGAAGAGTATCAATATAAGAGGGAAAAGCGATAAAGGAGTCAAAAAGGATGGTGCGTACTTTTGGCGAGATGCACCATGTGATGTTCCCGGAAGTTGGAGACGACCAGGTTGGCAATCGTCCCACGGTCGAACGATGCCGCAGCCTCCTTTCTGATGCCATCAACCCCCCATCAACCAAAGGAGTATCTCCCACACGGCACAACGGGCTCCGGGTGTCGAGCATCTCCACGTCCGCGCAGGCCATGGTGCCGAATCGAATCCTTCCTAGACGAAACCGAGTACTGGGGAGATGGAGAGACGGTCATTAGTCGCACAGATCAGGCGCGTATCGGACTGGCGATGGATTCCGATGCTGGGGTTGGCTGCCGGTGACGTCGTTCAAGGTCAAGGAGGCTCGTCGACAAGCTTATCGATAGACATAAACGGAAAACAAAAAAAGCCCTAGCCTATCGCACAGAAAGACGCCCGGACGGTATCGAGAGGTAGAGTCAACAGCAGAAAAATAAAGAGAAAAAAACGCACGGCAGATCGAAAACGGGCACCCGGATGTCTAAAAGGTCAAAGTTCAACTTTTTTTTGCGTTTATCTTACCCGAAAGAAAAAGACAAAAACTGGAGCCTCTCGTCCTGACGCCGCTGGTGGTACAGAAGGGACAGAAAAACTAGGAAAAGAGACGACTGGGTTAGAAACACACTGAGCTGAACCAGGCACTCCAGCGCAGGAGGTCCGGGCAGAGCACAGCACAGAGGAAAAGGGGGGAAGAAAGGGGAGAAGAGGAAGAGAGAGAGATATCCAGTCCTCTCTCCTCGATCCTCGATAAATATGTCCGGGGAAAACGTCGAGTAAATATAAATACTGGTCCAGGCAAAAGGTTGAACCCAAAAATGGAACCTAAAACAAAAAATAAACAGAGAAAAGAAAGGGTCAAGATATTTGGTCGATGGAATAACGAGCAAATAGACCGCGGGACTCAGCCGGCTCTATAGCATCGAATCACAGTCGGCCGACGCAGCTTTCAGTTAGGGCTGCAGGGTCCGTCCACCAGGCGTTGCAAGGCCGATGGATGGCGAAAAAATATAACGTCGTTAACTATGGAGGCGTTGTGGGAACAGTTGTAACTTGTCCGGCCAGTCTTGGTGCACTAGTTACCAACCCGCCAGCGCAAGACAAGACAGGACAGCGAGGTCGATGGGACGGGGGGAATATGCGAAACAGAGAGCCCCCGGCAGTGAGACGAGAGAGATGCGAGGCACCAGAGCGCAAGCCTGCGATTGGCATCAGCAAGGGCGAATCATCGACATGGCGGGGGGTTTACCTGCAGCGAGTGTCGACTCGGCGCGCGAGACAACAGCAGCAGGGCGCGAGACACCACGATCCTCGAGTCGCAGGTCTTTACTTGCTGTCTTCCTGTCTGCCTTGCTTTACTATCGGCTCTGCTAGTTATTGTTAATTATTGTCTTGTTTCTGCTTCATCTTGACGTTTGTTGTTTGTTGTTTGAAGTAAATAAAAAAAAAAGAACAAAAACGAAAAAAAGAAAAAGAAAAAAAAGAAAAAAAGAAAAAAAGAACCTCAAGCTCTCACGTGACTCACCGCCTATTTGGCCGTAAGCAAAAGAGCTGCAGGAGGACGAAGAAAGACGACGGCGAGGATGCAATGCATGTATGGATGTGCGTGTGGATGGGATGGATATAAGTAAGTATCGGGGAGGCCATGATGGAGGATGGAGAACAGGTTGGGCATGCGTACATCCCTGAAACGGCCCGCGGCCGGGGGAGAGCGTCGCCAGATCGCCCGGTCACCAGCGGCCAGCACATGATATGGAGACGGCGCGGAAAACTTTGACCGGATGCACTTCGTATCGCGGAGGCTACGAGAAATATACAAGGACGGGGATGGAAGGGTACGGTCGGTAGTTGATGCGTCGATTCTTGTTGATTGGCATTACATAGGGAGAGAGCAGAAGGAGACGGGAAGCAGGAGGTGAGGGAGAAAAAGGGGGACGATGAATTGACTCTTTATAAAGAGGATAAACCAGATCCAACCACCGGACGCCGTCATGATAATACGAATCATATCAGGAACAAACATGAAGAGTAAGAAGAAACGGAAGAAAAAGGAGAGGTTTTAAGACTGGCTGTCCGGGACGAGGTTGCCCTTGATGCCGAACATTTTGCCTGTGGTGGCTGCCACGAAGCCATCGATCTGTCTCGAGTACTGCTCTGCCTGGCAGGTGTTGAGCATGCTTTCCAGCCTGCTTGGTTCCTGGGGCAGTTTGAAGAGACGCTGCCACTCGTCCTCGGCGAGCAGAGGCTGCTTGAGCTGTGCGCGGCTGACGTTTTCGGCCTTGCGTTTGGCCTGCCAGGCGGCGATCTTGGTCTGTTCTCGGGCTAGGGCACGCTGGTAGTACTGGAAGTTGTTGTTTTCGGTGTGGTGGGTCTCTATGCTCTCCAGCAGCAGGTCGCAGTTCTTCTCGAGGAACGGGTCGATGTTGAGAGAGAGGTTGTCGAAGTTGGGCGTGTTCATGGGCGGGTTGGAGAGGGGGCTGGCGAGCAAAGCGGCGAGGGATGGGGGCAGGTCGAGTTCCTCCTTGGGTGCGGTGGTGGGGATCTGGTGCAGGTAGGTGGTGAGGAGATGCGAGTTGTGGATGGTCACTGGCAACTCGACGAAGATGTCACTGTGTCTGAGGTTGGATTTTTGCAAGCTACGTCCGTCAGTATACATATACTCGTGGAGAGAAAAGAAGGAGGGTACGTACTTCTCGGCGGTGAATTTGTTCTCCTTAAAAGCAGTCATGAACTGCGGGGAGAGTCTGAAGGCGCGCAGACTGAGCGGGCCCTGGGAGCTGCGGCTGACATCGTGCACGAGGGTGACGGCAGTCTCGTTCATGTCCTTTTGGTAAAAGTACTGGTTCTCAATGACATTGAGATTGAGGAAGTTGCCCATGTTGGCACTGGTGTAGTACCCCACATTGTTGGCATCGATGTTGACCTCGCGCAGCATACGTATCATCTCAGCCTGGTAAGCGACGTTGGACTTGGCTCGGGGCGCCGACGCAGCGCCGCTGGAGGGCGATATGTCGAGGTGTGAGTCCGGCGGCAGGTCGACGACGGGGAAGGGGAAGCAGTTGGTGATTTCGAGGGTGCCCTTGACGTCCATTCCGACCAGGGATCCGGTGGCTGTCGTGGGGAATGTCTGGGTGCAGTGCTTGATTATCTTCATCACGACCTGCATAGCCATCAGTATTCTTCTTCGGCGTCGAATATAAGTGTATAGTGTGTGTATCGTACCAGCGCGTCCACCTGGACCGCCTTCAATGGGCCGTCTCTCCTAGAACAAGGTCAGCTTCGAGTCCCCTGCCAAACTCGCAGTCTTAGTAGAAACATACTCTGCCATCTTGACTGGTTCAGCGATTACAGCGTCTTCCTCTATGCAGTATCCAGTTCACGGGTCGAGCAGCTGCCTCGCAAGTTGTTGAATCTCAGCTTCGTCTTCGTCTCGTCGTCCTCGTCGTCGTCGTTTTGTGTGAAATAAAAAAAAAAAAGATAAAAAAAGCGACAAGAAGATAAGTCGCTAAGCCGGAAACAGACTAGCGTGAATAGTTTATTACCTAAGTATGTAGTTAATTACATAATCATAAAAAACGCCGAAAACGCCGAAGAAACAAAGACGACGAGGAGGAGGTAGAAAAAGCGCATGAAAGAGATGGAGAAGAGAAGAAGATGCGGGTTTGTGACTGTGGCAGGCTGAGTGCAAGGATGGTCTGGCTTGCCGTGCATGCGCAGAGACGTGGTTCGAGCCCGATGCGCGGATTCTTCACGGGCAGCAAGGGTGGTTGCAAAGTCGACTGAGGGGCATCCAGGACCCTGCGTGCAACACGATATATAGACTCGACCACTGATTATTCTTTATTACACCATCCTCTTTATTACAACTATCTGATATTGATATCGATATCCAGAAGCAATATCAGATAAGACATCAGTCAGAGAAGCAGAGAATACAAGACAATGGCGGAGAATGGATACGAGAAGTACAGCTATGGCGAGCACTACCTGCAGAACGTCTACGTGCATATACCCCCCTCGCCCGCCCCAGCCAACACCGGCTACTGGATAGTGTACGTCTTATAAACATCTATATATATAATTTATTAAATTAGGGGGTCTTGCTGATAAGAATAGGTACATTCATGGCGGGGCATGGCGGGATCCAGACATCCTGGCGCCCTCCTTCAAGGCGGCGCAGGACCACCTGCTCTCCGACCACTCCGTCTCATCCAGCATAGCAGGAATAGCATCCATCGACTACCGACTGTCCGCACACCCCAACCACCCACAGGACCCTACCAGCCTGGATGCAAGCGAGTACCGCAACGCCAAACACCCGGAGCACATCCACGACGTGCGGGACGGGCTGGCCCTGCTGCAGTCCATGTACGGGTTCGGCGAGCGGTACGTGCTTGCGGGCCACAGCTGCGGCGGCACGATGGCGTTCCAGGTGGTTATGAACCGCGTGCTGAGTGGGTATGAAGTTGTTCGTCCCGTGGCGGTGGTGAGCGTGGCTGGCGTGACGAACCTGCTTGGTCTGGTGGAGGAGAAGGCGCATATAAGTGCGTACCGGGAGTTTGTGACGGGGGCGTTTGGGGATGAGGCGGAGCGGACGTGGGAGGTTGTGTCTCCTGCGGTGGACGGGGAAGGGGTAGGGGGCGTGGTTGATAGTTGGAATAACGGACGGGTGGTGGTGATGGGGTTTTCGGTGAATGATGAAGCGTTGCCGGGGAGTCAGTTGGGGTTTATGAAGGGGACGGTGGATGCGTGGGTTGCTGCTGGTGATGGGGGTGCGGAGAGACGGGTGAGGATTGTGGAGGATATGGCTGAGACGCATGATGGGATGTGGATTAATGGAAGGGAGGTTGCGGAAGTCATTGCTATTGGTATTAGGGAGTTGGAGGATATGCAGGTTTAGTAGTCTGCAGGAATCAAGTGAGTACAATCTATGCAGAATGAAGTGAGTACAGTCTATGTAGGGATGACGTGAGTATACACAGTTATGCAAGAATGAAATGAGGGTATATGCAAGATGGCTACATGAAGAAGACGCTTCGACCAGGCGAGAGGGCCATGAGCTCGCTCCACGACCAGAGATGCGGGTGAAGTCGAGCATGTTCCCAGAGAGAAAGCAAGAAACTGCGCAGGCCACAGATGCTCAAAGTGCCGAGGGAGCGACACAGCCGCCGCAGGACTGATTCCAGCAGTGATCTAAACTGCACAGTCTCCGGCTGGCAGTCCACCGCAGCCTCGACGCCGGCCACAAACATGGGCCAGAGCATGACTTTGACAAAGGACTTGCGGGGATCGGAGACCGTAAGCAGGACTTCTCGCAGTTTCTCCCGCAGAATCTTCCTGGCCACGAGGAGGATGTCGGACATGGACACGTATGAAGCTGTGGAAGTAGTTGAAGGGAATGAGACGTGGAGTAGTTGGTCTGGGTCGAGGAGCTGGCCGAGGCTTCTGACGCAGTAGATGGCGGTGGCAGCATGGTATATACTGGCTATGCGCACCCAGTCTGCCCTGTCTGGACGCAGGAAGGCCTTTTTGGGATCTGACCTGCTGTATGCAGCTTGCTGTCGAGTGACCGTTTGTTGATGCATGCTATCTGCCCATGAAGCAATGGGGAAGGATAAGATATCTTGTAGTAATGCATGAACAGATGCTTTGAGAGAGGTAGTTGAGCTGGTAGAACTTGATGGAGATCCGTCTTCCCGGTCCAGGTCTTGTAGTTCTATGATGGCTGGACTAGAGCACGACTCAGCCAGGGCTCTGAGGTGGTTGATGCGGATGATGGCGTCGAAGAGCTGGTTGGGACAAGGGATGCATGTCCCCGAGCCGTCCTGGTAGACCTCCTGTATGACATCAGTGTACTCGAGCTGCCGCCTTGCGTCGAGCATGGGGAGAGACGAGGATATAGTGGTATAGCTCATCACGTCGGCACTACCTGGTTAACTTGGATCTATACATGTAGATGAGGTACTTACATCATGAAGAAGGTGAGCAGGGAGTTCAAGCCGGCGCTGTGTCTGGCGATGGCACTGACTCCTCCACGCATGCGGATGATATGGCATGCTCCCTCGAAATGCGTCTGCCATGGCCCAACCGCCGACAGCTGCGTCTACCCGGTATTAGCAGTGATCAATCACGGAGGGCATGGATCTACCTCGGCCATGAAGAGGGTCAGGACGCCGACGAGAGTGACGTCTGAGATGCGAGTTGCCGGGTCCGCGATGTTCCTGCCGATGCGCCTGAGGGTCTGGGACTTGGAGCGGTAGACCTCGCGGCCGACCTGGAGCTCTACTCCCGCGTCGACGTCTGACTGCGAGCGGATGGCCTTGTGGGTGTCGACGGCGCAGATGAGGACGTGCCAGAGGATGGAGGCGAGCTCGTCCTGCCAGGCCGTTGGATCCTCGGCGGCCTTGACGTCGACGTGGTTGATCGGATCGAGATCAGGCACCAGCTCATGCTCGTCTACCTCGTCAACACAATATCTATGCATAATATGTTGTAGTGAGTCTTACAGTACCAGATGGTGCGGACGACCTTCTGGATCTCCGCCGGGTAGGAGAACATCATCGACTCTGGGACGGCCTTTGGCGCCACCACGACAGCGACATCTTTGACATCTTGATCTTCATCTTTGGTATCTTGAGAAGGACTAGGACCGTCGACTACGAGACGCGGCCTGCCCTTCTTCCTGGCCTTCTGGCGGTCGCAGAGAAAGGCGTTCTGGTGTCCGCCGCCCGCCAGCCAGACGAGAGGCTTCTGCTTGCCGTAGCCCAGACAGTCGAGCTGGCGGTCGCAGCACTTTTGGCACGCGGGGACAGCGCCGTCGCAGCGCACTCTTCTCTTGCGACAGGTGTGGCATTGCATGGTGGAAGATGTGATTGACAGGGAGTCAATGGAGGTGGTTGATATTTGATATTTGATATTTGACTGTTGGTGACTGTTGGTGATTGTTGGTGACTGTTGAGTGGCTGTGCATCTCGTATCTCTTAGTATTTTCTTCTTCCCGCAGCCAGTCTGGATGTCTAGATTGCTCGCTACCACGGAGTCTCTTCTGCTAATCAGTCGCTTGTCTCTCTCTCGCAAGGTCCTCGTCGACGATGATATAAAGACGATGAAGCTGCTCTTCTCTTCTTCTCTTCTTCTCAGCTACAACTACTTGGTAGCTGCTAGTTGATTGAGCGGTCAGCGTTGATCTTCCTCCTGCTGATTGACTCGACTAGTTCATGCACGAACGCACATCGCCGGAGATGCAACTAACTAGACGACTGGGCAAAGACGAAGACGAACTTCATCTTCAGCTCAGCTTCACTTCAGCTGCTGGTCAATAATGATGGCTCTCCGGCGAGGCTTGCTCCGTCCGGACTGCGCTGCCAATTAGGGAGAAGCCGGAGACGACGATGAAGGCTTTTGAGTCTCTTCTTAAGTCTCTTCTTAAGTCGCTTTTAAGTCTTTTCTTCAGCTCGCCGGATCTTCCCGTCGGCATCAAAAGGCAAAAAGCTCGCTTCTTCTTCTTCCATCTCGCCGAAGAAGTGATTTGCCTGGACTCAAGTAAAGGAAAAGGACCGAAGAGTCATCTCTCTTTCGTTCATCTCTTTCTATCTCTTTTATAAAGACTCTCTAGAGGACTCTCTCTAACTGCTTTGATTGATCACGGAAATGGCCTGCGGAAACAAGTCTGGATGCTGTGCGGGCGAGAAGAAGCCCCCGGCAGGATTCTCTTCCTCCTGCTCCCCTGCTGAGGACGGCGACGGCAGAGTCATGGCTCGTCTGTCTGGCCGGGATGCTGCCTGCTGCGATCCTGAAGCCGACGAGCGCTGCGATGGTCTGTCTATACTGCTTTTGGCTGCTGGTATAGAGATTAATACTGAGTAGAAACCTGCATCGAGTCGCTGGCTGCCTACGAGTGCCAAAAGGCCTGCGATGACGGAGCTGCTGGTAACCACTCCTATCTTACTATTCTTTCTACTTATATTTTGATATTTGGTACTAACGGCTATAGACGAACATGTTCATGAGCATGGAGACGACGGGAAGCATGGAGCGGTCGCCTGCAGCAGCCATCTCAGGCTCGCCTTTGAGCGCTTCAGCTCCTATCTCGAGACCGCCCAGTGCATCTGTCGCAGCGTCATCGCCAGCCACAGCCTCACCCCTTGCTGTGCCGGCCAGGCTGCCTCTTCTCAGTCTCAGCCTATTGTCCCAAGACATATCCATGAAGATAAAGATATTGACCTGGATGATACCTCGAGCTGCTGCTCCGACGGACATGACCATGACCATGACCATGACCACGATGATCACAGTCATAGTCATGAAAATGACAGTTCTACTGGCATCATCAAAGGAACGGCCGTCGACCTGGAGAAATCTGCTGGCCACGAACACATCCTCCTCGCAGTCTCCGGCATGACCTGCTCTGGATGCGGGAACAAGCTCTCCAGGGCCCTCCAGGACTCACCCGCAGTCTACAACGTCAAGGTCAACTTCGTCCTCGGAAACGCAGAGTTCGACCTCGATACTGCCCGCACCAGCATCGAGTCCCTCATCGACCGTCTCGACAGGCTCACGGGCTTCCGCTGCGTCAAGGCTTCGTCTTCTGCAGACGACCAGCATTTAGATCTGATTGTCTCCCCCGGGACTGCTCCCACTGTCACGGTTGAAAGTCTGCCTGCAGGAGTCACCCAGGTAGACATCCTCGACGCCAGGACAGTCCGCATTGCATTCGACCCCCTGGCCATCGGAGCCCGAGATCTCCTCCAGGCCATGGGAGATCGCACCTCGGGCCTTTCCCCAGTCAACAACCACGGGGATCCCGCTGCCTCTGCCGGCCGGAAGAGACTCTATGCCATGCTCTACAAGACGACTTATGCGGCCTTGCTTACCATTCCTGTCCTGGTGCTGGCATGGGGCCACTCGCTGACCGGCCGGCGCACCAAGGCCATCGTCTCCCTGGTTCTGGCCACCGGTGTTCAGGCCCTGGCTGTACCGGAATTCTACAAACCGGCCATCACCTCGCTCATCTACAGCCGCGTCGTCGAGATGGACATGCTGGTCGTCATCAGCATCACGGCTGCATACCTCTACTCGCTCGTGGCAGTCGGGTTCAGCCTCGCAGACAAACCGCTCGCCACGCCCGAGTTCTTCGAAACAAGTACCCTGCTCATCACCCTCGTGCTGTTCGGCAGGCTGGTCGCTGCCTACGCTCGCATTCGGGCCGTGGAAGCGGTGTCTACCCGCTCCTTGCAGCCTGCTACTGCACTCTTGCTCGAAGATACCGTCGCTGGCGAGACACGAGAAATTGATGCTAGACTGCTTCAGTTCGGGGATAAGTTTCTGGTCTCGCCGCATTGTACCATCCCCACGGACGGGAGGGTGCTCGAGGGGACAAGCGAGGTTGACGAGTCCATGCTTACGGGCGAGAGTCTGCCTGTCCTCAAGAAAAGGGGCGCCCAGCTCATTGCCGGCACCATCAACGGATCAGGCAGTCTCACGGCTCTCCTCACTCGGCTGCCAGGCAAGAATACCGTGGCAGAGATATCCAATCTCGTCGAAGAAGCCTCAAGTCATAAGCCCAGGGTCCAGGATCTAGCGGACAAGGTAGCGGGATGGTTTGTCCCCGTCGTCACTGCCGCCGCGTCCATCGTGTTGGTGGTCTGGTTGCTTGTCTGTCTGCTGGTGCGGCACCAGGCTGCGGGCGGCGCCATCGGTACCGCCATAACGTACACCATTGCCGTCTTCGCGGTGTCCTGTCCCTGTGCCGTTGGTCTGGCTGTTCCCATGGTCCTCGTTGTCGCGGGCGGTATTGCGGCCAGGGCAGGCGTCATTATCAAGTCCGCCGAGTCCACCGAGCGAGCACATAGAGTCACCGACGTCGTGCTAGACAAGACCGGCACCATCACCACCGCCGACCTTGAAGTGGTAGAAACAGTCTTGCTCCAGCAGCCAGAGTCTCACCAGGATACCCTCTCCCTTGTCTCCGCCTTGGTCCGCGATAACAAACATCCCGTCTCCATCGCGGTATCCAAACACCTCGCCAGCCAGAACCAGGACCAGGACCAACCATCTCAACGCCTCGAGAACATCCGCATCATCCCCGGTGCAGGCGTGGAGTGCGTCACCGACACCTCTACTCTCCGCGCCGGCAGCGCACGATGGCTGCACGTCCAATCCCACCCTAACGTCTCCCGCCTCATCGCCAACGGCATGAGCACCCTCTGCATCACACGCAACAGCACCCTGATCGCCGTATTCGGGCTCAAGAACAATCCCCGCCCTGAATCCGCGCGCGTCATCCAAAAGCTCCAATCAAGGGGTCTATCAGTGCACATCGTCAGCGGAGACGAGACCAAGGCCGTTGAAGAAATCGCTTTGGCCGTGGGAATTTCCACCACCGCTCACATCGCAGCTCGTCAGACTCCCTCCGACAAACAGGCGTACGTCACGCGGCTGATGGAACAGGGCAAAACGGTGCTGTTCTGCGGAGACGGGACTAATGATGCTGTGGCCATCACGCAGGCGGACGTGGGCGTTCAAATCGGCTCTTCGTCGGACGTTAGTAGAGCTACGGCCGACGTTGTGCTGCTAGGCGGGCTGGAAGGCGTAGTGGTGCTGCTGGATGTGTCGCGGGCGTCGTTCAGGCGTATTGTGTTCAATTTCGTCTGGTCTGCGCTGTATAATGTGTTTGCCATCTTGTTGGCTGCGGGCGCCTTTGTGTATGTGCGTATCCCACCGGCGTATGCTGGTCTGGGCGAGATTGTGAGTGTTTTGCCGGTCATTCTGGCTGCCTTGAGCATGTTCTGGACTAGACGCTCTCTGGCTGTTTGATCTTGACTTTACTCGGCCTTGATATGTTCGAGATGGTTATTGATCTAGGATTGTGGTAGAGCTCTATGTAGTTGGTGAGAATGATATCGAAGATCTACGTTGTCCCTTGCAAATGACGCAGTTATGCATTGTGCACAGAACAAAGCCGTCATCATGCATACTTTAATCTCACTTCATAAAAAACACCAAACACATATAAATAACAAGTCCAGTCAATCATTCATATCATGACCTGCGCTAAGGCAAAAAAGAAGAAAAGGCATACAATACGCCAATCAACACCCCATACGCCCATTCCATTATCAATGTAAAAAAGGAGAAGACGGTATTTCTCTCTTGCTCATGCAACAGGCATACTCTCATCCTTCATAATCGAATCCCCGCCCTCATCCTCATCCTCCTCAAGCTCATCCTCATCTTCATCCCCTTCCCGATCCTCGATAAACGGACTCTCCATATCCAGCTCCCGCAACCGGCCCAGCAGCTCCTCTTGTTTTCGATCCTGCCATCTCGCCAGCGCAGCGCACGCATGCACCCTGAACCCAAACACCCGCGGCTCATACCTCTGTCGCGACTTGTCCGGTATTAGGTCCGGGTATACCTGGAACAGCACGTTGTGGAAGGAAGACCCGAAGTAGGCGCCGTCGACGGCTGCGTGCCGGGATGATTTTGGGTTATATATGTCTTCGCATTTGGCGCAGTATAGCTTGACGGGTTTTTGGCCGGGGATGTCGGATTGGCCCATGGGTAGGAGCGGGTGTTGCTCGCACATCACGCGCGGGCATTTGCCGAAATCTGCGTTTTTGTATTTCTCGACCTGCGCTCGTTAGTTAGCGTGCGTACTTGAAGAGGGCGTTGAGGGTGCTGGGTACCATTTTTGCGAGGCCGCGCGTGGTAACGATGTACCGGGCATGAACCAGGCCGTAGAGATGTCGGGCGGATTTCTCAATTTGTTCTCGTAGATCCTCGTCGGCGTCTAGGTCGAACAGGTCCGTCACCATGTCCAGCGCATACTGGTAGTATTGGACCTCGGTGTTGAGGCCCGTTAGGTTGAAGCGGTCGGTTAGGTACTCTTCGTCTATTTCGCAGAAGTATTCGTTGCCTCGGGAGGATATGAACTGTGCTCGCAATGCGTTATTAGTCTCGCGCTCTCAAGTCGAGAAATATCCGCGTTACACCTCGAACGGGCCACTCACCCAATCTCTCCAGAAGGACGTGTAGTCGCTGTCTGTGTCTGTGTTGTTGAACTCGTCCATGGCCTATAGGTCGTTCTGCAGCTTTGAATAACCTGGTCGAGTTGGTGGTTTGGGGGGTATTTTTTGTAGCGAGCTCCCACCCCGCTTTGCGCTGACGGTGAGGTTTGTCGTATCAGCTATTGATACCAGAGAAAGGATACGCTTCGTGTGAACAGGTACGACAGGCGTGTCAGAAGCTGTGAAGGCAGGGAAATGCAGGTTGTTCGTGGTCAATTATCTTGCATCTACAAACTTGGTGGCTTTCGATGTGTTTTTTTTTTCTTTTCCAACAAAAACAGCTTTGGTGGCGGACCTTCCACGTGATGCTGCTTAAACCAGTGGCCCATCGCAGTACTTGCGTCTACAGATATAGCGATAGAATAGATACTTATTGTTTTATTGTGCAAAGATATATTCAATAAAAAGAGACGGAGCTAGTGGCATAGCGGAGATGGTATCTGTCCAACAAAAGAGAATTGTAAATACACCAGTGAAACGAATGGAGCCACAAACAGACAGCGGCAACGAACTATATACAGTTGGATATAATCAAATGAGACAAGGAAATTCGTAGCAGAAGAAAACAACGCAGAAGATATGATCTATGAGAGACGGCTTAACGGCTGGCTCGGTTGCATTCCTCGATAAACCTGCAGACTCCCTCAATGCCTCCGTAGTCGGACGCTGTAGGGGTTGGGTAGCGGATGTCAGGGAAGAATGCTCGATCACCAAGCTCGCTGATGCCAACACTGGAAAAATCAGATGGTTGACGAGCCCATGGATTCTCCTCAGACAGGTTCAAGAGGGAAAAGTCACCCTCTGGGGTACCAAAGGGAGAAACGGAGTTGTTCGAGAGCATCATCTCCTGCCAATTGACATACTCCGGTGTTCGCATAAACGGACTTTCACGCGGACAAGATCCTGACTCGGAATGCTGGTGACTGAGAGCAAAGGGAAAGAGGAGTGCCATGTCAGCTCCGTTTTTGCTCTCGAAGTCTTCGTCCTGGCCGACAACGCCTCTCTGAACACCAGCCTCGATACACAGCCTTTCCACAGTATCCGCATCGCATCCCGGGAATCGAACGCGAATGGTAGACTGATCTTGTAACGAGATGGGAAGATCACCGAGTGTGGCGAGTTTCTTCAAATCGTTGAGGACGGCGGCGAGTTCCTTGAGCACGCGAGCAAAATCTCCGGAAAGAAGGTCAAGCAGACCAGCAGAGTTGAGAGTTGGCTGCTCATCGGCGGCGAAAGACGATCCCTTCTGCATGGACTTGAAGCATCCAAGAGCAGTGATGGTTGGAGAGACCTTGAAGTCAACGTAGGATCCGGAGGCGGCTGGGGAGATAGCATCCATCTTGCGGCCGGCCTCTTGCTGCAAAGGAGTTACAACTTTGTACTTTTTAGCACCAGTTCGCTTGTCAATACCGTCAAAGCGGACTCTCTGGCCAGACAGCCAGAACGAACGCATTGCTACAGAGACATTCTGGATAACCTGAGCGGGGCATGTTGGAGAGCTGGAGAAGTATCGTGCTCCACCTATTTTCCCTGCACCGATCGCATATCCTCCTGCTGTTCGACAAAAGGCACCTCCTGTGAGGTTTGGGCGGAGGGCCGACGCAAAGGGAGTCCTCGTTGTCAACCGACTGACCTGGGTGGCGATCTTCAGCGGCTGGGCGGTTCTGATACCGGCGACACGACTGGACACACGGCCAGTTGTAAAGGGACGAGTCTGTGGCCTGAGAGCCGCAATCCGGTTTGCAGGAGTCCTGGCAGACGGACGAATATATGCTGGCTGGAGCTGGAGGGCTCGGGGTTCAGGGGCATCGGGAAGTCTGTTCCTGATTGCTCGCGCAGTCTTCTCGAAGGCAAACCTATATAATGCTGTCGGCGTGGCGTCCTTTCTCCTCTTGACGACCGAAAAGGGCCACTTACCTGGCTACTCGCCAGACCTTCGGAATGAGCTGATGCCCACTCGATGGCGGCATCGTGAAGAGACGATATCAAAACGACATCAACAACAACTGTGCAAGTCGAGGTTGAGTTGACGAAGAGAAGAAGAAGATCGGAAGAAAGAAGAACTTCTGCTTTCGTCATAGGCTGAAGTTTTTCCGGACCTCGGCGAAAAGCGGAGATATCGGAAGAATCATAATCCGTTTAGATGACTAAGCAATGATATCAAACCTAAAGTTTCTTAGTGAGGGCAAAAAGGAAGACGACGACGACGAAGTAGCTAGTCGAGCAGACGATAAAGCAAGAAAAGACAGCCGCCAGCGGGTTGCGTTGTAACGGACAGGATGTCGTCCGGGTTTGTATCTGCGGGCGTTGAGGGGGAGGACTATGAAGGCAGCAAGCCCAATGACGAGTGGCTGAAGGTAAAACAGGAGCTCGAGGAAAGTCGCCAAAGGAGAGCTGCTGAAGGGCAGCAAGAAGGAGGGAAGAGTCTCTATGAGGTGTTGCAGCAGAATAAGGGTATGGCACGAATAAAGAACGCTGGTGTTAATGTTCCAATTCAGCTTCAGTCTGCTACTCTACTGTATTTTCTACTGGTGCTGACGGATATGGATTACACCAGCTGCCAAACAAGAGGCGTTCGAGGAATCAATACGGCTGAAGAACCAGTTTCGAACCCTGGATGAAGACGAGGTTGAATTTCTCGATTCGATACTCGAGTCTACACGTGCCAAGGAGGAGGCATTGCAGAAGGAGACGAGTGAGAAGCTGGAACTGTTTCACCGGCAGCGTGAGGAGGCTGAGAAGGCTCTTCTGGATGCGGAGACTGGGAACGCTGCTGAGCTCGTTGGGCCTGCAGACGAAGGCGACAGCTGGGCTATCTCAGGACGGAAACGTCGGCGGCCCAAAGAGAAAGAAGGTGGTCTGTTAGGTCTTAAACGACGAAGGTCCGCTACCGCTGCAGAGAACAATAATAGCAGCACCCACAGCAAAGATGGCAAGGATAAAGCAGTGGAAGGATCTGAAGCCACTCAACCTCCTCCTATCAAGAAGCCAGAGTCGAGCAGCCAGACAGAAACAAAGGCGTCAACCCTGGGGCTGGGTGCGTACAGCTCTGACGAAGACGACTGATGTGTGGCAGGAAGGATGCACGAATGCGCGAATCTCCCATAAGGGGCGTGCAGCATGCACAGTTGTGTTCCATGCATGGTTCTTCCGCAGGCAAGGAGGTGAATCAGCATGGCTCCTAAAGTGAGATGCCAGCACTTATTCATCGGGTCGGACATCATCTACCTAACATCTACAGGCTGAGCCTCCGGCTGCCTTTTTATCATTACGTCTATCTACCTATCGGGGCATGTCTAGCTACTATTACAAGCTACAGCTCTAGTAGGAGGGAGACTTAAAAAGCCCGATGAAACCCTCTTATATTGATCAACCCATGGATGGCGAATTAATTACAGGTATTAGCCATCACCTGGAACCCTGGAACCTCACCACTGAGGTCGTTATCCGTCATCATTATCGCCCTCACTGCATCCGAGATAATCTATCTATCTACATGCAGGAAGCTCAGCCATGCTTGACGTCCATGACAGTTCCGTTCTCGTCGACGTAGACGTTCATTCTGCACAGCCCGCGGGGTTAGCAGGCATATACTAGACGACCAACTCAGCCTTTAATATCGACAATTATATTAACACACCTTTCTGGTTTGAAGTCCATTGTAGACATGTCGCCCGGCTTGAGAACTCGGTGTCCCTCTGGAAGGTCCTTCTTTGCAAAACACTAGGAAACAGGGAAAAAAGCAATGTCAGTGCCAGAGTAACCAGCATGCATCGGCGGGCTCAAGCTTACAGTCTCGTTCGACTCGGACTCTGTAATCTTCTTGCCCATCAGCTTGGCCGCCCAGGCAGCCTTGTCATCTTCTGACAGATTCGGCACAACTAGAGGCATGGTTGATGATGTGGATGTAGATGTGAACCGTCCAGGGGCCAGCAGTTTCTTGAGATGATGCGCCGTCTTTACTATCGTCTTGTTGAAGTTTGATATGGATGGAGATGGAAGATGAAGAACAGGAAAAGAGGGAGAGGAGAAGAAGAAGAAGAACAGCTACCCCGCGGGGATATTTATATACGGAGGACGAAGTAACAAGATGCTCTGTGGCGAGTTGGATGCGACCTCAGCAGGCATCAGCATTTTCTTACTTCTCGACGTCATTTTCCTTCACCAACTACGGAGTACAAAAATGGAAAAAAGAACAAGAACTCGACTCGAACCTTGCAAGACATGGCTTAAGTGAGAAGATTGACAACCGACCGCTCTACTTTGAGATAAGTAGCAAGTATATACATCGCCGACCAGGCTATGACATACACGGTTAGCTAAGTCTCCAAGCCATCTTGTTCGTACGAGACGAGCCATCTTACTAACAGACGCAGCGCACATCTGGCTTCGAAAAGGCGTGCATACCATAAGACGCTACAGCGCACTAGTAGCGGATAAGGGGTATGCCCCCTGTTACGGATTACCCAAGACGGTACCTTGACAGCCACCAGCATACGACTCGTCCGGGGCTCCCTTGGATCTGCTTGTCATCGGTGGGGGAACGATAATAATAATGGGCAGGCCGTGGAGTCCTGCTCGCGTTTGTCAGGTCCTTATGCATGGCCCTTTATAATAATAATGTGCTGTTTCAGCTGTCGTTTTTCCTTCTATGGAGGATGTTGTCCTCGCAGCCACCGGCAGACAGGCCATCCAAAATCCACGGACCAAAAGAGGGTGTATGAGGGCCGACGATGAACGGTACCACTCGTTACAAGCCAATAGGGACCAGCCTTTCGCAGCCTTCGCCCGCCTAAAAAAGTGTGCAATTTATAAAACAATAAATTCTCCATCCACCTGCAGGTGGGCGCTTCGTAAAGGAAAACTGCGAAAGAACTTTAAGCCTTTTCGTTCGTTTTTGCTTCTCCTGGCGGACGCCAATCGCCGGGATGAGAGGGAAACCGTTTGACAACCTCCCTCGGACTTACATATATCAAAGAGAAGCGGCTGCTGGCTAGGCTTACGCACTGCTCTCCAATTCCTGGGTCAACTAGCAAAGCCAAAGACCCAAAAAAGAAAAGGAAAAATTTGACGGGTATTTCACTGGCTTGACCATGCTTGCCCGTTGTCCATCGCTCGTTCGGCCGTGCAGATCAATCTCCTCTCAAGACTGTCCTTGCTTGTGACCAGGTAAAAATAGAACCATTCCTCGACCAGTTCGCAATCACATCCAACTGCTGTTGAATTTTCAACAGAAGGGAAAGCCCTTCTCCCACTGCCGTCTCTCGTTCAGAACCCATCTACTTCACTCCTTCATGCGCATCGCCATCGACTGGCGCATTGTCTTAACCGTGTTGCCGGAGGGCTCCATCCTTTGACCCAGCACGTCCAATCATGTTACCGCCGACATTCATTCAACTATTACTGCTACAATCATGCGCTGCTGCATTAGCAACCACTCCGTCAATACGTTCTTCCGCTCGTCCAGACTCATGTTCTGACCAGCTTGGCTGTCTAAATCAAGACAACTCAAAACTACCACGGCCATTTGACCATCTCTGGATATGGGACGAAATATCCAAGGCCAAGAGAGCTGATGACGATAAAGGGAAAGGAGAAGGACGAAAAGAAGGTGGGCGTGGAAAAGAAGGAGACCAGGGAGAAAATCAAGGAGAACGCGGACCTCCACCTGGTCGAGAGAATAAACCACCGCCTGGACCTAAGGGTAATGGCCCTGACAACAACCGCGATGATAATAAGGATAAGAATGATAAAGGAAAATCAGGAGGCCCGGAAACAGGCAGTGGTAAAGGCGAAGGAGGTCAACATGGAGATAATCCCAAAAAAGGTGGAAATGGAGAAGAAAATGATCCCCCCAAGAATGATCCGCCCAAGAATGATCCGCCCAAGAATGATCCGCCCAAGAATGATCCGCCCAAGAATGATCCGCCCAAGAATGATCCGCCCAAGAATGATCCGCCCAAGAATGATCCGCCCAAGAGCGAACCGCCCAAGAGCGAACCGCCCAAGAGCGAACCGCCCAAGAGCGAACCGCCCAAGAGCGAACCGCCCAAGAGTGAACCGCCCAAGAGCGATCCGCCGAAGACTGAGCCTCCTCCGTCCGTTCCAACACAACAACCAGACCCGCCCAGGGATTCTGTCCCAAACAGACCTCCTCCAGACCCAATGACCCAGCAGCCAGATCCAGCGCCTTCACCTACCCGGGACCCCACGACTGAAAAGGATCCTGGGACTCGGACAAACGGACCACAGCCTACACATGAAGACCCTTCTTCACAGCCTCCGCCCCCAGAATCTAAGCCCAGCGCGGAACCAACCAAAACTCCAACTAGTACCAAAGATCCAAAACCAAATTCTACAGACCCAGTGCCTGCAAGCTCATCATCAGAGACATTGGGGTCATCCAAGTCCCCAGAGCAAACAACATCACCAACCAGTGATACAGCTGAGTCCTCCAATGGCCCACCAGCTCCAACATCTTCATCTTCGTCTACTCCCGTGACCTCTTCTACCACTCCCCCGGGCCCTCCCAAATCGAAAGGCAGTAGTCTAAGCAAGGGCGGTGTTGCTGCTGGTGCGGTATTCGGTGGATTCGTCGTTATCTCCCTGATATTCCTCACATTTGTCTACTACAAACGATGGAAACATACCAGGGAGAACCAGACGGATGAGGGTTCCAGCAGGCGACTCTCTCCATTCCCCCCGACTCCTCCCATGGGCAATGTCCAGCAGACTCAAACTGGAATTGTCGACCACAATGAGTCAATGGCATATGATCACAATATGAGCTCCTTTGGCGTCCTATCAAGCCCTTCTCAAGGGGACTCATATCCTCATAGCATGGAGGAAAAAGGCATTGCCCATTCTACATACCCCTCCCACCAGGATGCCGCCTACCAGCCATCGTTGAGCCAATCTGCGCAAAACGAGTTACATCTACCTCAAGGTAACATGGGTAATACAAGCCAATCCAACTCGCTCATTGCCTCCAATGAGCATCAACATCAGTACATGGCATACTCGCCAGATTTGATGGAAGATGAAAAGACCGGCTTCCACGCAGTTGGGGCACCCGGTCTTGCTCCACTACCCGAGTCGTCTCAGGAGAATCTACATCTACACAATTCATCAGAAGAATACAGGCGGCCTATACCAAAAAGATATAGTGCCGTGAACTCACACCAAGCAGGACGAAACAGCCTCATGCAACTTACGAGTCACAACAGTGCTGTATACCCAGCAAACTCGCAACAACCGTATACCTAAGAGTCCTTGTTCGCATATAAGTCATCCAACGTTTCATTCCTAGGGCCATTCTTTTCACTCTGCCATTCTATTTTACATCTGCTCGCGCAGTAATTTCCTTATATATCCGATCCCTCTTTTTGATCTTTTTGTATTATGAAATTTTTCTATGCTTCAGATCCCAAATCCTTATTCCATCTCAGGAATAGGATACCTACTCCCTTGTTTGGGTGTTATTGCTTCCATTCTACGTTCTCTTCTCCTTTCTTTTGCTTTCCCCCTTTCCGATCAGCTGGATTTTCTGTTTCTAGACTCGATTCGTTCACCAGCCTTCAACTACTCCGTTATTTGAGCTTGTACGCACACTTTGGGGGGTTGGTGCTACTATTTTGGCAAAGCTCTTATGGGATTTCTTTTTTTTCTTTTTCTTTTTTCGTAGTCACTTTTCTTATCAATTAGATACTGATGATAGTTGGATCCCTATACCCAGATGAGGACTGGTTGTAGATGAATGATAAATAAAGGGTTAATTCTACGGTTTTCTGTTTGAATATATGTTTCGCCTTTTCTACAAGCCCAGTATACCATGAAATAAATTAAACAACTAGGATACACCAGGTAGATTTGAGACACTGAGCTCCACTGATATACCGAAGTGAATCATCTTCCCGCACCTGGCCCACAACCATGGCGCAGTGTTAGAAATCTCTTATTAGGAGAAGTATCTGAGAACGAAAACGAGGTATAGTCATACAGGAGATAAGACAAAAGACGAACGCTGTAGAATTAGCCGCCGTTAAAAAGAAAAAAGAAATATTGCGGCTTAACCAGCTAAGTTGCAGGTAATGTCACCTTTTATTTACTCAAGAACAGCAAAGAAGATTTGAATGGTGCGTAAAAAGGGGGAAGCAAGGGGGATATATTTCCAGGAAAAAACAGAAGATGAGATATGAGGGATCCATAGAAGCGCAATCCAGTATCTAGCCTTTGATCATCCGTAAACACCGTTCCATGCGTTTACCGCGTTCTTTCTCTCGTATGAGTGTTGTCTTGACAAAGTCTCGAATGGCCTTTCTTCCAGTTTGCTCTCTCCAAGAACTCCATCCAGCAAGTTCGCCAACGACAACTTCCTTGTTCCACAAAAATTCTTTTCTGACTTCCTCAATCTCAGTCGTCAGAGTGGCAATCTTGCTCTCTTGTTCACGGATAGAGCGTTGGCGAGATTCTTCAAGCACAGAGAAGTTAAACTTTCGCGGTAGTGATGAGGAAGCAACTGCGGAACGAGCGCGGGAGAGTGACCGCTGGGCGGAATTGAGTGTCAGAATGAGATTGTTGGGCCGGGAGAGGGAAGTGAGCATTGCTTTTGTGGTATTTTGGGATGAGGTGAGTGCGGCTAAAAACTGTAGCAGGGGAGAGGAGTCCGTTGATGAGAGGTTGAAAGAGGATACGAAGCGGTGGAAGGCTCGGACGTATTGATGTGGAAGAATATTTGCAGGCGGCTGCAGTGACGAAAACATAGAGCTGCAGAGGAAAAGAGCATCTGCAAAGTCTGTAGATGCATTTTGCAATAGGTATCCGCAGCAGATCAAGTTTCGGGTTCCTTCATTGACGGATTGGACTGCGTCTTCGGCGTGGCTTAGAATCTGTTGGGTGCTTCGTATAACTTCAGCAGACGCAGGCTCGTAATCATCCATTATCGATTCAGCAAGGACTGTAGCCTTGCGTGCGGAACGCTGGTCAATCATTTCCGTCTGGATCTCAGGGACAAGGAAGAATTCCCAAAGTAATTCGTGGGTCGAGAAAGTTGGGTGAGCCAATAGAACTTTCAGCAGTCTATCCAAACGTTCCTGGATATCATGCAAAACAGCCCTCGAGGGCTTTGAAGGTATTTGAAAGGGGGATCGGAAATGAGGCATCTCAGGAAGATATGATGCAGGGTGTTCTACCCGGAGAAATCGAAGGAGATTTTCAAAGTCGTTGAGGCTGCGCCGGCAAGTTGTGACTGTGTATGTGGTCGTGCGAGGTGCTTTTGAATCGGGAGAAGGCGGACTGGGAGAAGGAGCACCAGATTTAATAATGAACCGTATTCCAAAGTCTTCAACAAACAGAGATCTAACAACACTTGTTGTACGGTTACTCGCATCGGGCGAGGATGGGAGCGGGCTAGAGCAGAGAACCAGATCGTCTATTCGGTTCCGGATTTCATCGTCTTTGGCAAGTTCTATTGCCGTGAGCCCACGGGATTCTCGGAGATGGACATCAACGCGAGGGTCGGCAAAGAGGGTTCTAACAAGGTCGATTCGACCGTATTTGCTAGCCACCATCAACGGGGTAAATCTTCTGTCGTTTGTATAATTGGGATCTCCGTCACACTGCCTGAGTATTCTAAGTAGTATTTGCGGGTCGCTGACAATATGAAGGAGGGTATTCCCCTTTGCATCAACATGATCATCCAACCGTAGCGGTTTCCCATCGCCTTGGGCCAGGGTCGCTAATGTCAATGCTTCATTCACCATGGGGTTGTAATCAGGATGATCGTAAGACCTGCACAGGGCGAATAAAGGCGTTTGCCCGTTTCGGTCTCGCAGCGTCCAAGGGAGAGATTTTCCTAGGCGTGAAAGTAGCGCGGGGGAGTTGAAGAGGTAGTGTGCAACGGTGCGACCCCTATTATCGGCCTTCGCAAGATACAAGGCCACTTCAGATTCGTTTCCCTGGAGAATGTATTCAATGAGGATGTTAATGATTTCGGTATGTGCAAGCTGAACGGCGGCACTCAGTAGTGTGGTTCCCTCGCTGTTTGTATCCTGAAGAATGCTTTCTCGAGGGTAGTACTCGCTCAAACTCAGTAGATAGATCAGAGCTTCTGGCTGGCAAGATTCGACAGCCATCATTGGGACCGAATGTCCAGACGGATCTTTGGTTGTAGTTAAACTCTGAACTGATGTATCGCCTTCTATTCCACCTGCTATGGATCCGAATGTAGTAGAGCGTGAAAGGAAAGACGTGGTTGATGATTCCGACATGCTCCTCGTATCCATTGATACCTTCTTCCGGGGCTTTGGCCGCTCCATGGCTGTTGTAGGTTGATCCCATGTTTGGAAGGGGAAGACATGAGCTAGTCTAGGTGTTTCTGGCATATCATCTTGAATGGCACAGCTCGGTTCTGAAAAGAACAGCTTATGTCTGTTGCTTGACACCCCATTCGATACCGGCTGCTGGCGCTCATCTTCTTGACTCCTCGACTCATCTTGTTGCTCATTTTCACAGTCGTTTTCATCGATGACTGGGCTTGATGCCCGAAGCTCCGGTTGTAGAATGGCGGTCATTTCCGGAATTTTCCCATGCTTGGTTGCCGACCAGAGACGTTTATTTCTCGAGCTCGCTTTTCTTAGACCTGCGGAGTCATTTTGAAGGTATATCAAGACTCCTTCAAAAGTACTAAGTGCATATCCAGATTCTCCAGATTCGACATCATCTACAAAGATGAAGCGTTGCATGTATAAGAGCCTGGCATAGAGGTGTCGTACATGTGAGCGTATAACAACTAGCAGTAGCAGGGATACTAGCACATCAGCGTTGATAGTGAGAACAGAAGGCTTTTCGCTCTGGCTGTCTGGTGCAGCCGATGCCTGGTCTATGGTAACAATCTTCACGGTCTTCAGGAGTATGGCAAGCATGTCCTGTGGGCACTTTGCATCTGAGATCTTTCTGAACTCCTCGACAGCTGTTGCGATGCGGCGTCTAAGATCTTCTCTGCCCTCATGGCCACCTTCTACCGGTATCCCTACCTGGGATACATCGATATTCTCCATCTGGCGAACACGCAGGTCGAGGTCTAGATCATCAGATTGCCGACACTCACAAAGGCGAGGGAAAAGTAGATTATCGTGAACTTGCTCCAGGACATAGCGTTCAATCAGACGTTCAACCATGGGGCCAGTCAGATCAGTGGTAGCACCAAGAAGTGAGAGTTGTTGTTTGTCCACGAGACGAAAGATGTCAATGGCTGCGGTAACTGCGGTGTCCAGAGCATTTCTCATTACATCTTCTTCGTCTTCATACTGCTCTGAGACACCAAATGGTAGTGAGTGGGTGGAATTTTGTTGCGAGGAGTAAACCTCACTCCGCTCGGTTGGACGTTCTGGTGCCACAGGGGATTCGGATGGTGGTGGTGGAAGTGGTTTGCCAAGTTCTTTGCCAAATTCGCGGAAGAGGCGGTCCAGACCGGGTTTCATCTGCTTTGCAATCAAGGGAAATTTTGACAGGAGGTCACCAAACGAGGATATCTCATTGCGATGGTAGTTGGCTGGAAAAGTAGAGGAGGCGTCCAAGCCCGAGCCATGGCGGAGTGAGACACTGTCCAAAGTACCCGGAACTATAGCCTGGACAATCTGACCGGGTTCGTAGGAGCCGACTAGAGGCTTTGAGATGTAGTAAATGAGCCATTGCTGGGAGCTGTCGTTTGGCGAGGAATAGAGGACGTCACTAAGCAACTGGGCATGGTTGACCATCTTAAACCCCTTGTTGCTGTAGACTACCGACTCTTTGATGACGACCGTCCGTCCATTTGCCGTTGCCATCTGCCATGCTTTGCCCTTTTGATCCCTTAGCGACGAAAGCTCTTGAGTCGCAGACGAACCCGGTGAACCCGTAATTCGCAGGATGTGACTGGCAAGAAAGTCCTCGGACGTGACCAGGTCGGCATACTGCGCGCCGGACTCTCGATCCCGTGAATTAATAAGAGACTCTGTCAGAGGGACCAGGAGAATCTGTCATGCGGTCAGCTAGGTGTATTCTATAGGGGACCGTATAGATGTGTGTAGATCTTTGTGGGGGAAGAGGAATGGAAGCATACATGGCTTTCTACGGGAATACATTGCGACGGCAGAGAGCTCCGGAAAAAAGAGCGGAGAAACGGGTTTAGAGGGTGCATTCACACAACATCGGACGACCTGGCGGACGGGTCCCGCCGCTCGTCAAGAGTCCCACGCAATGGCAATGGTCTGCGGTGATGATATCCTGGCCCGGGGGGGTTTGAGGCCCGGAGGTCGATGGGGAGCAAGCTAGGGAGCAAAGGTAGCGGCGTTAAACAGCGAGAGATGAGCCTCACAGGTCCGGGCCGCGTGTTATTGAGTAGACACTATCGCCTTCAGCTGGTCTGTTGTCTCCTGGCTGTCTAACTGTCTGTCTGCTTGTCTGTCTGCCTGTAGTTGTTTGGAGTTGAGCTTCTCTTCTTTTCTTTCTGCTGCTTATCTTGAGCTTGTGAAGATATAAAGAAGCCTGGCGATAAGAGATTCACGTGATCCAGCTTTCATCGGATATTGGGAGCAGGACAGTTGGTGAATAACAAATCAGCTGTAGAGGCTGCAGTAACAGATGGACAGTGGTAGATTGGCAATAGAAAAAGGAGAGGCCAGGTAGGACATGTATAAGATGCTAGCTATAACAGTATTGAACATGGTAGTATACATAGAACGTTGACTCGGACAGCCGGGACAGCCAGAGGCATCATCAAAAGCAAGTGTCAAGGCAGTCAGGGAGTCAAGAGAGTAAAACAAAAGAAGTCAGAAGAGACAATTGAAAGACCGTCTAACCGAGACGTCTTACTGCTGGGCTTCGCGTGCCGCCGAACTTCAACCTCGTCGAATCAGACACCCGGACGATTCTCTCGCGAAGGACCTTGCCCTCCTTTCCTAGCAGGACTTTCGTGAACGCTTCTCGACCGGGCCCAAAGCCTCTGAGGATCACTTCCAGCCCGTTGATCTGCATCAGAAACCCTCGCTCCTGTATCTTGCCCATGGTATAGACGGCCAGTTGGTGCGCAGCATCGTAGTCTCCACGGTGGCCCTTGCGGAAACCGATGTTTCCCGTGCTGACGGACATTAGCACTTCGTTGTTCGGTTTTGTCAGGGTAGCATGGACGTTTCGTCTGTGGGAGTATATGTGTAGGTGGTGAGGAAGCTCGGTTGTTCGTTGTGGGTTCTGGATAAGGCTGGACACTCTGGATATGACCTCCTCCGTCGTCTTGGAGCTAGATGAGGCTGCTGCCTTCGATCGTGTGGCCTGGGACAGGGTTGCGAGTCGTGAAGGGCCAGCGTTCTTGCTCTGGCCTCCCAGCAGCCGGTTCTCGAGATCACGGTCGTTTTTACTCTGTGTCTGCGTATCCTTGGAGACTGTTCTGTATTGCGGCGTCGACGAGAAGGGCCGCCGCAGTAAAGAACGGCTGCAACAGCTTTGGGCTTCTCCGGAGAGAGCCAACGACCGCAGGGCCGTCGACAGCGGTATTCTTCCACTCATGGGTGATCAAGACGAGGTCCGGATGTCGCAAGAAAGGCCAGGAAGCCAGGTAGGAAAAGGTCGTCCCGGCGGTCAATGGCCCTAAAAAAGCTGTCTCAGGTAACTTCTCATAACAAAA
Source organism: Trichophyton rubrum CBS 118892 (assembly GCF_000151425.1). Classification (NCBI taxonomy): domain Eukaryota; kingdom Fungi; phylum Ascomycota; class Eurotiomycetes; order Onygenales; family Arthrodermataceae; genus Trichophyton; species Trichophyton rubrum. The sequence goes on along the minus strand of NW_003456415.1, from coordinate 169,156 downwards.
AAAGCCGCCCAATTGCCCTGTCAACTCAGTACCGTGTAGTGAAACGTTCGAACGTCGTCGTCCTCTCGTCCTTTTTCTGCGCTTTTTCGATGTTTCCTTCGAAGTTTTTTTTTTTCTGCTTCCTTTTGCCGGCGCTTGGCGCTTGTAAAACCCAAAAAAGGCAAAAAAGAAAAAGAAGCTCCAAAATATTTTCTTCCTCGACTTTCTTTTTTATCCAGCTTTTCTCAACGCAGCAGAAGGCGAGCAGACACCACCGAGTCTCTACGACGACGTTGGGCTATTTGCACGGAGGGGATTTTTCCATTCGGGTACTGGAAGGCTTTGCACGGTTAATTGTTTTGACGCTCTTTTTTTTTTTCCCGCCTCGGAGTCAACGGAAAATTGAAAACACCCCAAGGACTTTCACGACCTTGTGACCAAATAAAGCGCCCTTTCGCTCGCCATCTAGAGGAAGTACAGAGCATGATTGGAACAGGAACACTCTCCCAGCCTGCCGCTGCGCGGTTAGTGCTGCGCGGATGCTCCCCTTTGACCTCTACAGCAGGCGCCCGAGGACATCTTGCGGGCCGCCGGATAATTACCCCGACCACTCTTCGACATTTCAGCTCCCCAAATACCATTCCTGCGACCTCTAGCCCGATTATCCCTTCGACCACTAGGCTCTCTCACTTATCGAGACATGCCAGCGACCCTTTGTGGGTAATTCTTGCTACTAAGAGATCATTCCACTCCGCACGCACCCTCCTCCAGCAACAGCAACATAAACAGCAGAACCCTACAGATTCTTCTGCCGAGGGCCCTGCAAAAGGCCAAACTTCGAAGGAAGAATCAAAGGAAGAACCGAAGAAAGAGGGAGAAGAAGAATCTGCAGATTCCAAGAAGGAGGATGGAAAGAAAAAGGAGGAAGCACCCCCACCCCCACCCCATGGTGACAAAACCCCATGGCAAGTCTTCACGGAGACTCTGCGATCCGAGTTTAAAGCCTCAAAGGAGTGGAATGAATCTACCAAGGCACTCGCTTCTTCTGCCCATCAGTTCACTGAGAGTGAGTCCGTAAGGAAGGCTAGGTCCGCTTACGAAGCTGCTACCAGCACCGCGTCTTCCACAACATCTTCAGCATTGAAAAAGACTGGAACCGTAATTGGCAAAGGTGCCGCCTGGACATGGGATACCACTGCTGTCAAGGGAATAAGGAGTGGTGTTGCGGCAACCGGAAGGGGAATTGAACAGGCCACACGACCTGTCCGAGAGACAAAAGTGTATAAAACCGCTGTGGGGAACATGAAGGAGGTCATAGATGATGGAAGCAGTTCTCGATATGGTGGATGGATCGAAAAGGAAGAGAGACGGAAACGACGAGAGCAGCGGGAATTGAAGGAAGGCAGTAAGAAGGTGGAGCGTATGGAAGAAGACCCAAAGTAAGTTCTATACCTCTCACTTCCTCATCGTATCGTTGAATATTTTGAACTAATTATGTGGCCCATCAGTGCTGGAACCAATGTCACACTTCATAAAGATGCAGCTTGGAAAGAATCGTGGCGCGAATTCAGGGATACCAGCCCCATGATGCAGCGTCTTTTCTCCTTGAAGAACACCTATGAGGAATCCGAGAACCCTCTTATAAGCACTGCCCGAAGCATATCAGACCGAGTAGCTGGTTTCTTCGCAGAGAACGAGACTGCAATGGTAATCAAGGCCTTCCGGCAAATGGATCCAAATTTCCAGATCGAACCATTCCTGCGCGAGATGCGAGAATATATCTTGCCAGAAGTTCTGGATGCCTATGTTAAGGGAGATGTTGAAACTCTTAAGCTATGGCTGTCCGATGCCCAGTTCCATGTCTACTCTGCCCTTACGAAACAATACAAGACCGCTGGCCTCAAGTCTGATGGCCGAATTCTTGATATCCGACATGTCGATATCTCTCATGCCCGTATGCTGGAACCCGGTGATATCCCAGTTTTTATCATTACCTGCAGGAGTCAGGAGGTCCATGTCTATCGAAAGGAGAAAACTGGTGAACTCGCCGCCGGCATGGAAGACAGGGTACAACTCGTCACCTATGCCATCGGTGTCACTCGAATTCCAGACGAGGTCAATAACCCCGAGACTCGTGGCTGGAGATTGATTGAGCTGCAAAAGTCTGGCAGGGATTACATTTAAACATGTATACCTACTTACCCTTTGGTTACTCTCATGGCATTCCTCAAACCCTGCCTGGAAAACAACTTCATTATAATCTACAGACGCCTGATATCACTGTTTTATACGAGTGCGATATTTCCCTTCAAGCATAGCATTTCTGTCACAACACCCTCCCCCTCTCTCTAACCTGTCCCATTTGGCTGCTACTGTTACCCCTTTCTTTTCTTCCCGGTGTTTCAAAAATCTGGCTGTATACTACTTGGAGTCCAATAGATGTGCTGACGGTGGAATAACGTGTATAAATATGCACGAAATCCATTTTCTGATGACCGCGAGCAAGTTCTTTTTCATGTTTTGTTTAAATACCTTGATTGGCTCGCATATCGCCCTATCTCTTCTCACATACTGTATATATATGTTTCAATTTCTTGAACCAAATTACGAATAAAGCTTTATAATATGAACGACCTTAAGGGATAGTTTCATATGACGAAAAGAAACATTGATTGACATTAATCATAACGGCACCATCTAAATCTCCCACGTCCCAGGAGCAACCAAAGAGAAATAATAATTTCCAAGTTGATTATATTTCTTTTATGGGCTTGGGCCGGTACCGCGGCCACCGCCTCTTCCTCCCATGAAATTCTTTGCCCTGAAAATGTATATTAGTAGTTGAAAGTTTAACGGGGAATTGATGAAGATAAAAACAACTTACATCTCGGCAATGCTGGGATCATTCATAAGCGCAGACATGTCAGGAAGACCACCTGAGCCTGATCCTCTGCCACGGCCGCCTCCAAAGTTCTCAGCCATCTGCCTCAGGGCCGGGTTGCTCATCAAGTTATTCAGCATGTCAGGGTTGCTCATTATATTCTGGGCCATGTTAGCGAACATAGGATTGTTCATAAGGGTACTAAAGTCAGGCATGCCGCCTCCACCCCCACCTCCAAGCATGCCTGCAAGAGAGGATAGATCTGGCATGCCGCCTGGAGCGCCACGAGTGGCTCCAGCAGCGTCATCAACAGCTTCGGCCGGGGGTTCATTCTCAGTCTTCTCCATTTCAGCAATGCGCTTCTTAGCTGTCTCCAGGCCGCGCTTCATGGCATCACTGCCACCGTTGCCTTCAGCCTCGATGCCCTTCTGGTAAGCCTCTGCGGAGCCTTTGGCGTCTCCCAGAGCGAACCTAGCGAGTCCAAGTCGGCTCCAGGCCTTGACGTATTTGGGGTCAGCAGCAACGGCAACCTCAGCATCCTCAGCAGCTTTTGTATGGTTCCCAGAGGCGGAGTATGCAGCAGCACGATTAGATAGGTAGATGGGGTTAGCAGGCGCAATGTCTAGAGCGCGAGTATAACAGTCAATCGCGGCGGGGTAATCTTTGCGGACCATAGCAGCGTTTCCCTCGGACTTCAGCTTATCGGACTCAGGAGTTGGAGCGCCAGCTGGCTGAGAAGCGGTTTTGCTAGGCTCTTTTTGTTCCTCACTGGGGGCGGCTGCAGGAGCGGTATTCCTGGTGCCTTTCACCTTTTGGTAGACACTGAAGATGTTCACTAGAGACTGTCCGCCCAAGGCATCTTTCACGGCAGCCTCATCGGATGGGTCAACACCAAATGTGTCCCCAAGGCATGAGGTAGCGATCTCTATCGACTCTGAATGCTCTGCGGTAAGCGTTCCATCCTTGAGACTGGTGTTGAGGAAGTCTATTATGGCCAACACCAGCTGTTTCTGCGAGTCTGAAGGAGCCTAAAGCCGAAGGTTAGTTTTATGCGACCACGTCTAACTAGGAGGATAGCAACAATACCATCGTGAAAAGGCGATAATGTCCTGCTCTTCTCTTCTGCCTGTTGGAGGTGGGATGTTTTTTTACTTAGTTGGCCTGCAGGTTCCAGGCGGTTCTTTTTCCCTCGAGAGCTCCGTCAGAGGGTCACATGACCGAAGCCTCGGCCGCGACTCCAACGTCAAAGGGAGAGAAACAACGGCGAGAGTAACTGACCACGAAATCCTATCGACATCTACGATATTTAGACGACCCGGCTGAGATGCGGTATGGGGGGCGCTGAGCCAAAAATGAGCCAATGCTTCATATGAGCTCCTGGTAGTCAGCCATAGCAATGTACTGGCCAAATGGAGTGCCCCGAGTCTATGCAGTCAACGGCCCGGAGATACAGAAACAGCAGAAGAGACAGCAGCAAGAGGAAGAGGAGACCGAGCAGGATGATAATAGGACAGAAACTACTGCTGAGTCTGCGGACGAGAGGAAGCAGAGCAATGGATTGCTACAGCACAAGCACCGGGAGATAGCTATCCAACATGCGGGAGACGCGGACGATGCTTGGGCGGATGAGCCTATTGCTGGACTCTGTGTCTCGAAGAGCGGAGCTTTATTTGCAACGATGACCAGGTCATCTTTGGCCATTTGGCAGACAAAGGTATGTTTCTCACTGAGAGATATCTATGGCATTTATGCTAACTCGTCTGATATAGCCCACAGCCGTCGTTGCGGCAATCAAGCGGTCTCATGTGTCTATTACGAACTATGGCCCAAATGTAGCTCTCCTGCTTCGACCAGACTCCGGTATCATCGTCGTACAGACGCTAGAGGGTTACTTGATAACGTATTCGATTGCAACTGATGCGCATTCCCACGTATATCAACAGTTATTCTTACAGTCACATCCAAGACGGAACCTTCCCTCCAATGATTCCCACGCAATCCGCGAAATAAGCCTACGGTTTAGGGTAGCCATTAAAGTTGATGCCGGGATTAGCAAAGCTGTTGCGTTAGACAACGAGCTAATGGTTGCTACAACGAAACCTGCTGCGATACAACTAATACGGTGGACTCCGGATAGCAGCGGTAATCAAACCAGCACAGAGCTTCTAAGCCGCATTTCGTGGCTCTCAAAGAAGTCGCTTGTCGTCGAAATGGTCTATGACCGTGCTATGAATCTTCTGTTATGGGTAACAAGTGATGGTCGGGTTTACGCAGTACAATACAGTTACCGGGAGGCCGACGAGTCCGGTTCATCCAAGGTCAATTTCACCGGACACAGATTTCACAATCCAGAAAATGATGGGCAACGGGCGCTCCAGGTTGCTGTAAATGCAAGATTCTCCCTTTTCGCAGTTAGTTGCGTTAACGGTGAGATATGCGTCTATGCAGCAAGGGATTACTCCGGCAATATTCCGCTATCCCACAAATTACAGATGCCGGCATCTGCAGCTACGATGGGAAAAATATCTTTTATGAGCTACTCATATGATGGATACTGTCTTTTTGCAGGTTATGAAAACGGTTGGACAACATGGAGCGTATTTGGAAAGCCAGGTGGCACCAGCTTCACAGCAGAGAAGTCGCTTGCTGAAAGCAATGGGGAGACCTGGCTAACTGGAGTTTCCATGGGTGCATGGATTGGTGGTGGCTCCGACATTCTGCTAGCATCCTCCAAAGACAAGCGAATATGGTTGTTAGAAGTTGCGCGCAGTGCCCTAACCGGTTGTTTTTCATCTGCAAACCTTGCCCGAGCGCTTCTTCAAACAGGAACAGAAATCATTCTATATCGTGGCCATGATCTTCCCGACTTAACAACTATATCAGGCAAAGACTCGCTTTGGCACCATGCTCAATACCCTCCTGGATATCTCCACGCTCAATGGCCTATTCGTACATGCTGTGTCTCACAAGATGGTAGATACGTTGCCGTGGCAGGCCGGCGTGGCCTGGCTCATTATAGCGTTCACAGCAATAGGTGGAAGACTTTCGATGATCCAAAAGTTGAAAATTCTTTCGCCATTCAAGGAGGGATGTGCTGGTATGGGCACATCCTCATTGTCGCTGTTGAGGGCGATTCTTCATACGAGGTATACAGACCACTTTATCTCCTTTTCCAATCGTAAAGCTGACTAGATATAGTTGCGGATGTACTCTCGCGAGTTGCCCCTGAATAATTCCTCAATCCTCTATTCAGAACCCCTTCCAGCACCAGCAGTATTCATTGGGCCCTCGGGAGAGGACTCTCTCTTGGTTTACACTTACGATAACATATTATATCACTATGTTATAAACGCTGTTGGGACAAGAATTAGTCTCGTTCAAGTGGGTCAGATAACTTTCAATGGAATCGTGAGAGCACCAGCTCGTGTTCGCGCTATCAGTTGGATCCTACCTGAAGATCAACTTCGTATGCTATCCTCTTATTCATATTCTCTATACAGAATTTTATCTAATACAATACATCTGTTTAGGTGACGGAGACCCATCTCAGGATGTTGCTGTAGCATCGGTTCTCTTCCTTGTTGATGGAAAACTGGTTTTGCTTCAACCATCGGTTTCCCCCAACGGGGCATTGAAATATGATATGCGTGTTGTTGCTCATGATGTCGAATATTATATCCTTATGCGCGATCAACTATCGTTCAATTTTGCACCTCCAAACGACGAGCCCTCTTCTGGTGGACAAACCCCTGAGATCACCGTTAATAATTCCCCTTCCGATATCTCGCTCCGCGATTCTTTATGGGTCTTTGGTGGGAAGGACCTGTTCGTCTGGAGTGATATGCAAGATATACTTCGCCCAACTGGCCGATCAGTTGAAGGACCAAAGAACTTGCCTATCCCCACTGACTTTTATCCTATTTCTATACTGCTAAACAAAGGCATAGTTCTTGGTATTGAGCCAGAGATCACTCAAAGACGTGATGTTACTTTCACATTACAGAGATTTGCAATCAGAGTAAGTTCTTACTCGAATCATTATTACCAGCTACCGTATACTGATGTGTATAGACCCAACTTTTTCTCCCATACGTCCTGCAGCACAACTTATCTTATTTTGACACACCGTCAGCTCTCTCGATTTGCCACCATTTCTCACACCTGTCATACTTCCCTCACGCCTTGGAAATTCTATTGCATCACGTCTTGGACGAGGCCGTAGATGACCATAGCATAGGAAACAGCATTGAGACCCCTGTGAAGGGGAAGCAATTACTACCCGGTGTGTTAGCATTTCTCCAGGCTGCCAACCCACCTGAATTATACCTTGATATTCTTGTTCAGTGTATCCGAAAAACGGAGCTACGATCCTGGCGAACTCTTTTCGCTTATCTTCCACCCCCAAATGAGTTATTTGAACAAGCACTCAAGTTTAATTCGCTGAAAACGGCTGGAGGCTACCTACTTGTCTTGCAGGCTTTTGATGACACCGATGACGGAGATAGTGGAGATAGTTTTGATAAGATTGAAGACTCTGCCGTTCGTCTCTTGCGGTTGGCATCACAACGGGGAGACTGGGAGCTGTGCGGTGAGATCGCACAATTCCTCATTGCATTAGATGGTTCCGGTAGGGTGTTGAAACGCGCTGTTGTGAGAGTAGGCCTGAGAAGAGAAGGTCCTGGTAGCCCGGTTGATGTTGACGATTGCCCCATTCCCCGTTTTGCAATGTTAGACATTAGCCCGTGATTTTGACATGGAGTCGCTCCTTGCAGAGCGTAAAAGCTGGGTGTCAACTTTACGGCACAGATCCTGACCGCTTTGATGTTGTGGATTGCCCTTCATCTGGCAGCTTTCCCATTAACATCCTCGTTTCTACAGAGATGAATTGAGGGCGATACCCGGTCCTTTTATGGAATTTAATAGATTTGTATATAATAAAATTGATGAAGCTTACATAGCTCGGAGTAGGACCTAGACCTGCCTAACGAAAATGCACCCAGACCGGCAACCAAACATTTAACAATAAAGGGGAAGAAGAGTCACATATCCAACCACCTTCCGGCTGTAGAATCACAAATATTAATCAAAGTTTAGCTTCCAAAGCCCGTCGCCCAAATAATGACCTTCATCCATGACAACGCCTTTCCCCTTCTTCTTAATATCCTCGGTTCCCACCTTCAGCTCACCAACCATGCATATTTCTTCCTTTCCTTCCGCCCTGATTGCTACTATTGTGCCGGCTTCTAGTGCATGCTCCGCGTCAGGCAGACTACCGCCGGCAGATGTGAGACCAGGGGCCATCAATGTAGCTCCTGATAGGACGAATCTGATTGCCCCTCTGTCAATTCCAACCGTAGGCATGGCGTTGGGGAAAGCATGGAGAACTCGTAGATGGGGAATTAGAGGACTGTCCATGGACTGGAAGAAAATGGGTTTGGAGTCTGCGATATATAGGGTTACTCGGTCCGGTCTGTAGGAGCCAAGACGATCAGTCATTGTGTGTGTGTATAGATGTGGTAGGAGATATATAGCGTACAGCTTCATGGCTTCTAAAGAAGCCTTCTTTGGTAGAACTTCATCGATATATGGCTCGAAACCTGGATGAGTCTCGAGGAATTTCGCCCGTAAAGACCTTTGCACTGAAGACTTGACTTTTGACCGTGCTCCCGCAGTTATACTAAGTCAGTCGTTTTGTTAGTTATTCAATAGCTTCAAATTGATATAGGATATAAAATTGACCCCGCGCATCTTCAACGCCGCGGGGTAGCTATAGTTGATGGTGGTGGTGGAGGACACTCTTTCTTCATCAGTAGTCCGAATTTGTATAAGGCTACATACTCTTTTTTAAACATGGTTATTGTGTGCAGGAGAATTTGATATGTATCAAATATATGTGAGAATTATAATGAAAGCTTTGGCTGTTGTGAAGATGCTTGCTGATAGACTGGGTCACATGATGCAACCTCGCGATGTTAGTGCTTACGCCGTTGTTACTCGATAGAATCCTGCAAAAGATAGAATTTACATATTAAACAAGCTAAGAGGCTCACAATATTATTATTTTGGCACATTGATTCCCTCGACTAGTATTTTTTATTAATATTACAGTCTGCAGCACTTAGATTTTTAAGGCTGGGGAACGCTAAGTACGCAATTCATATGGCACAACTATGCCTTGGCCGCACCGGCTTTGATCAGGACGATATCTCCATCCTCGATAACATAATCTTTGCCCTTAGTGAGGACCTTACCAGCTGCTCTTACGGCAGCTTCATCACCGCATTCTTTTAGTACATCAAAGTTAAAAACAAGACACTGGATAAAGGTCTTTTCAAAATCTATGATGAAAAGTTGTTAGATATCGGTCAAGTCAAGGGAGAGAAGTATCGTATTAACATACCTGTGTGAATAACACCAGCGGCCTGTGGAGCCTTGGTGCCCTTACGGATAGTCCACTGACGAACTTCATCCGCACCAGTAGTGAAAAAGCTGCCCAGGTTAAGACTCTGGCGCATGGTGACAATAATTTTTGGCAAAGCAGACTTGGTGCCTAGCTTCTCACATTCTTCAGCAGCTGCAGCATCATCTCCGAGCTGCGCTAGACGCTCCTCGAAAGAGACTGAGAGAGGAATAATGGGGTCACCAGGGGAGTTAGTTTTAATCCATTCGGCAACCTTGGGGATATATTTATTCTTCTGGCGGATATAATCCTTTTCGCTAAGGTTGACTAGGTAAACCACAGGTTTGGCAGTCAACAAAAAGAGGGGATTAATCACATCGACCTACAAGTCAACTAGTTAGACCTTGCAATAACATATTATAGGATAGCAATGCAGCAAATTCAGTGAATAGGTATCAACAATCAGCTTTGGATTTTATCTCACGAGGGCCTTTTGGCCTTTCGACGAGCTGGGTTAAATGTCGAGCGTTATAGCTCTTATTCATCAGAGGATGATACCATATTCATGTGCAGGTGGGTGGCAAGGGACAAGGGGAGAAAATTCTTACCTCCTTGGGGCCCCAGTCACCTTTTCTAATATCATTACCTTCCTTGAGGAAAGCAAGGACTCTGGCGACAATCTCTTCTTCTTCTTTGAGTTTCTTCATCTCAAGGGACTGACCGCCTCGTCTGGTCTGCTTGGACAAACCTTCAAGCGCCTTCTCCACGAACTCAATATCTTTGATACGAAGCTCCTCGCTGATGATGTTTAGATCACGAACAGGGTCGACATCACCCTCCACGTGCACGATCTCAGCATCATCAAAGCAACGTACAACCTGGAAGATGGCATCTACAGCACGGATATGAGACAAAAACGCATTTCCAAGACCAGCTCCTGTGGATGCTCCTTTGGTAAGACCAGCAATATCATATACTGTCAAGTTAGCCGGAACCTCTGACTTGGGCTTGTAGTGCTTGCACAGCCAGTCATAACGTTCATCCGGTACAATAACTCGAGCCTGCTCAGGATCAATTGTGGCATAGGGGAAATTGGCAGGGTTTCCCAGTGTAGATTTGGTGATGGCTTGGAAAAGAGTAGATTTTCCAACATTGGCCAGACCAACCTATGCGTCAATAGACTCGTTAGCCACCCGAAACAGCCAAATCAGAACAGGAGAAGCGAAATTGAGAACGACAGAACAGACCATAAGAAGGGTTCGCACATACTATACCGCTCTTCAGACTGTTGCCCGGCCGTCCGAGGAGGACCTTCTCCCGCTTGACAGGCTTCTTGGGCGCCATTTTCTTCTTCCTGCTTGCGAAGCCTCGGGAGCTCACTAGCGAGGGAGAAGTTCTGAAGAGAAGAAGAGTGAAGGGGCCAAAAGCAGGACCAGCTGCGAGTTGTGTCAAGGGGCGAGTGGGGGAGGAAGAGAAGAGCACCAGGGAGCGGGAGGGGGAGAAGAGAGGCTGCATAAATTTTGATGATGTTTTTATATTTGTCACTTTTTCCGCTGGTTTTGCTCTCTCTTTCTGTTTGGCCGGAAAAAAAGTTCACGTTTTGCCCTAGAGAAGGAAAATGGTTATTCCGACGGAGGTCACGGGTCGGCTTAGTAAGAACCTTAAGATAACAACCATATCCAGATTACAAGCACCTTTTAATGCGGGTATAAAAAAAACAAGAGCAAAGAATAATGATAAAGAACAAGAAGAGGACAAGTGCCAATCTAAGACGATAGAGTACAGATTGTTAAAATAAGAGAGCTATCCGCCGTCCCAGTTGAATGTAGCCCCAACCCTGAACTCCAAGCGGTAGACATGAAATAAAAGAAACACTCAAACATCCATGGTATCGTTGTCATCCTGACTCTCGTCGAGTATACCCAGAAGCTGAGCATACGGCACAGTCACCCGCTGCAGATCGCGATGTTTGCCTGTATGACATGTTAGTATCTGTAAAAAGAGTACTAAATTCGTTGAGTAACATACCAAATGCTAGAATCACGTCCTTGAGGAGGGTTCGACGAGGCCATCCACACAATGTTTCGGACTCGTTCACCCAGGACCGTTGCTCTGGCTGTCCTGGCTGACGGCTCTGCTTCGCCTTCTCATCCTCAATTACCTGGTCTTCGAAAACACCACCGAGGATATCTTCTAATAGCTCTTCAGCCTTGAGTTTAGCTCCCTCTGCACCCAGTCGTTTGGCGTACATAGAGAGGTACATGCGGAATTCCTCTTTAGCGGCAAGAGACAGGGTAGCGGCAACTCGGTTCTCCAGGTGAGCTATAGAGGCAGATGCTTCGAAGCCCTCGAATCCTTCGCGAGATAAAAGCACTTTGATGAGGCGTTGTAGGAAGTGTCCACGTCCTCGGGCGAGGACTTCCTGGGTGGTGTTTCGTTCTAGGAACGGGACTATGCCAGCAGATACTGGGGCTACGGACTCTCCTTCTGCCTGACCGCGGACCTGGACGTTGCCTACCGGTGCCTCAGTGGAGTTCCAGTACTGACTTGCCACAGCCCACCATGGCTCGGATAGTCGTTGCCAGGTATACAGTGATGGAGAGTAGCTGTATCCGTCTCCTGTCGACAAACCAACGATTATTCGACCTTCAGAACTGATTCTTGATGCGACTATGGATGGAACGGCGGTTGCATGACTTGTCATGGTATGTAGAGCTGCGTCCAGTACTGGCTGGAGTGAAACGGGAGGATGGGGTGATGAAAGAGTGCCGACATTCCATACATAGCACATCCCTACAGCAGTGACGCAGAGTACCCATGACTCCATACACTCTAGCACCACCGCCTGTGATTCAAGCACCAAGGCATTGACGAGACGCCTGCCGGCTGGCGTCCATATATATATGGAACCATCTTCAGACGCTGCTGCCCAGAGCTTCTTGTTTCCAGTAACAAGTATCACAGCCTTGGGAAGATAATCCTGCCACAATGGCTGATCACCGCGATTAAGACTGATTCGTACCGGCTCCTTATCAACCGCGCGCCCAGTCAAACTTGCCTGAGATGGATTTCGCGCTTCAAATACAATATCCACTCTGGCCTTTGCGTTGTCTGATACATCCTTCGGGTTCCCAAGGGTGTCTATACCTTGCAGGATATGACTTCGTATCTTTGGAACTGCGAGGCGTAGTTGACTGATGGCCATGCAAGGGTTGACCACCGCGGGTCTGATGAAACTGGGTGTTTCTTGTGGTCCACTGGGAGTTGGAACTGCAGGGACAAGTCCATCCGGAGTGTTTGAGAGAATAGGTATTACGCCATTATCTCTTGCAGTTGCTACTCTTTTCTCGGCTGAGTTTTCTTCGTCATCTTCTAGTTGAGAAAACTTTCGCCTATTTCCAAATAGCAATGCTGCCAACCCTCCCTTCGGTAGACCATCGAACGGCTTGGACAAGTCAAGTACTGACTGTGGTCCCTCTGATGTCCCCTGGGTGTTCATTGACGCGGCAACTAGCTTTGTCTGGGGAAGAGAAGATTGAGACCCCACTGCTCCAGAAACCAATAGTGGTGCAATTCGCTTCTTCCCATCTTTAGTATATGTTGGTCTTTGTTTCAACCTGTCCAACTTCACAGCATATGGGTCCTGCTTTGCTTGGGCTGGCTCCGTTCCATTGGTAGTCCCAGTTTTGTTCGACTTATCAGCCTGGGCATTTTTCGGCGCAGAGGTTACGGCTACGGCAGCATCCGCATCTCCGCTAACCGTGCTGTCAGTATCAGCTTGGCCATCCCCCATTAACGCGCCCATTCTGCCTTTTACTCCACGCAGTTCCCCAGCTTTGCTTTTCTCTTCAAGGAGTAAGCCGTCAGTGGACTCGACCATCCCCGCACCTCTCCGATTCGTTCCAAATTTTGACAATGACTTTTCATTTTCCTCAATGGGCATTGGGTGGCCTAGATCTGCGGTCTCAAATCGGACAGCAATGATAGCTCCATCAAGGGCGGTGGCAAACAAATTATTTCCATCAGGACTCCATGCCAAATCGGATATTGCCTTGACTGATATATCCTGCGCTACTACGATGGGCCGTGGGTTGCTGGTGATCCATATGCTTAACGATTTATCTCCTCCAGCACATGCAATAACGGTGACCGCGTTGTGGACTGGATTTCCGTGGCTATCCAACATAGGTTTTTGAATCGGCTGGGGTGAGTAGAGCCGGGGTGCGAAGGCGCAGACTTCAACTGGAGCTTCATGGCCGATCAAGTTAATATCACTTTCCCATGAACCTCGGTTTATGATTGCTACAGCGTTGACTGGGCCATTGACGGCGTTTGCAGCAGCTATATGGTTGCCATCGGGAGACCAGGAGCATCTTCGGAAATATGTGGTGAGAGGGGAATTCACAAACGGACTTTTAACTGTCCTTTCATGCACAAAATTATGCGTCTGGTCGTGGGCAGTGGAGTTGGGCAAGGGGGAATTGAAGCGGAATATCCGAACGGTACGGTCATCACTGGCTGTAGCAAAGTATTTATTTGCGGGGTCAAAGGTGATTCCTTTGACGTGGCTCTGATGGTTGAGGAGCGTCTTTAGTTTCTCAAAAGTATGGCCTGACCATACTACGACTTTAGAATCCAGTCCTACTGAGACTAGAATAGAAGAGTCATAGGACCACCCTAAGTCTTGAATATCATTATCATGGCCGATTAAGCGGCGAATAGTACGCCAGTTTTCCACAGGAGCGGGTTCATTAGATCCTATACCAGGGCAAACAAATTAGTCTTAGGATTATGGGGGTTTAAAAAAACGGGTTTGTCCGTACCGAAAGTCGCATGGGCGGTGGCATTCACTTCTTGAGTGTACACGCAAACAATCTTATCGTCCGCCCCAGAGGCTAAGTATTTCCCATTCGGCGAGAAGCGAACCGTATGAATTGTTCCGGAATGATTGCTCATAGAAGCCAGCTGCTTGGGCTTGTCATCATATGCCGGATCGCCCGCATTGTATATTGCCTCTGTAGACCATATTCGAACGTATCCATCTATTCATCGCGCGCACGCCCAGTTAGCTAAGCCTTGCATAAAAACGGGAGCAAAACCCCACGAATTTTCAAAAAATATCAAATGTCCAAGGTGGGAGGGGACCAGTGGCCCATGCAGTGGTGGTAATCGTGGACGATGTAGTGGCAGCTCACCTCCGGCGGCAGTAACCAGTCTCTTCCCGTCCGGTGAAACGTCACAGCTGTATACTTCGAAATCTTTCCGTTCACCTATTTAAGAGTATCTCCAGCAAGCGCGGAGAGAAACAGTCAGTAAAAGTTCGATTTATGATAATGCCGAGTTTTGATAAGGATGAAGACGAGTCCAGACCTCCATGCGTGAGCCAAACAGGCTTTATGATACGCATTTCAATTATTGACCGTGTATTAGACCTTGTATTGATCCCGATAGATTCAGGCCTCGCGAACCCGTGCGCAAGAGCAGATACGGATTGCTGTTTGGAGGGTGTTTGAGCGTTTGGGTTTTAGGTCAACTTGTTATCGCGTGAGAAGCGCGAGCATAGCTCCAAGCTGGAGAAGCTTCACCGGGGTAGTTAAGCGAACGGGACAGTGGCGCATTACCTGCGCGAGGCAAAGCAGGTAACAAATAAGGCGAGCCAGCTTCTGAAAGACGAGCCCGGGGGATTGTCGGATGGATGAAGGAATGTACGTAGTCGAGTTGCAGTTGGTTATCACAATCGATATCTAATAATTATTATTCTTCCTGGGAGTTTCGACGTTGGCTTGCTTCATGTGACGAGGCGGCTTAGGTCAGCAGGCAGCGAGTGAGCGAGCATATGTACTTAGTTTACTGTTCAGGGGTAACGGAGGAGAAGATAACAAGAGAGATGGTTATGTGCATTTATTCGTAGAATCTATCTAGTTGCCATGATATTAAACATTATAAAATCGAGCAAAGGTGGTATCAATACTGAAGAAGCGAAATCAAACTTGGCAAGAAGTAAATACCCGTCTTTACAGCTTCTCATGGAGAAGGCAAAGATGAAGTAGAAGAGAAGAGGAATTCATGAAACAGGCTTCAGGCTGGAAGACTGTATTATAGCAGATGATCCGGCTACCTTAGCCTCCTTGGCCTTCATCTCTTCGATCTCGGACTCTTCGGCTTCGGATCTCTCATCCTTTGCGATGTTGTGCACGACAAAGCGGTAGGCAATGCGCACAAGCAAAAAGAGCCAGAAGAGGTTGAGGGCCTGGAGGGAAACCAGCAGGAACAGAAAGAAGAGCTTGGTGTAGAGACATTTGAACTGGCCTGCTTCCCAGTCGAGCTCGGTGGGGCCAACGGTATCAAACTCGTTGAAAAGGGAGAATATTATGCGTAGATTTAGGTAGTTGCGCATGTAGATCCAGGTAGCGATAGTGGCACCGACGAAAGGCCCTACCAGAGGGCTGTCGATGTAGTTGAGTGACTTGGATGACTATACGGGTATCCGTGTTAAAAAGGGGCCGTGTTGTTCATTAAAAAGGAAGTGATATTGGATAAGTTGGGACTTACAGCAAGGAAGAAATCACTGATGTCGTGGGTTATGTAGACCGCAATTCCGACATAAGTGAAATGAAAACGGTAGCTTAGAGAGATAAGGACTAGAGTAACGATGTGATGCGTTACGAGCTCCCTAAAGTCCTTTCGTCTCTTCTCCATCCCGAGCAGCATGACTACCGCCTGCTGCGCCCAGTAGGCCGCCTGGAACAAGTAGTAGAACTTGAAGCCAGCGTCGAGCGTCAGATGAGGAGCAGCCTCATACATTCCACGGGTATTGAAGTACCAGACTGGAGAGGTACTCATCACATAGAGTCCTGCCGGTCCCATTATGCCAAAATAGAGGGCAGTATAGGTCTGTTCCATGAATCGGAGCCTTTTACCCCGCGATTTCAGCCCGCAGAAGATAGCCAAGGGCCGTAGTAGCTCTTGCATGACAAACTCTCGAGCAACAGAGAGGACGATGGTATAAAAGATAACGAATGCGATGTCCCATGGACCCTTTGCATATTGTACAGGTTTCATGGGGTCAGACCGTGGCTGTTTGTATGAGAGGAATATAAAACGATGAAAGAGACTAGATTCCGTGGGATTAACGCCGTACAAGAAAAGAATGGCGAGCAGAGGAACGAGCGGGACGGTCCATGTATGCCGGACCACAAGGTGCTTGCAGCGGTGCAGCAAAGAAGGCGTCCTCCTGAGCCTGCATAGCTTCCTCTCCTCGATGGTCTGTAGTATATGGCTGCTAGAAGGGCTGGTGAGCGTCCGGCGTCTGCGAGTGATGCCCTTTCCGTTCGTCACTGAAGATATCCGGTTGGTAGGAATGTGGAAGAGCGTAGTCGACGTAGGAGAAGTCATCATTGCTTCCCACGGCGGTCCTCTTGGGGGGGGCAGGATAACAGCCGCCGCCGATGACGTTGGATCGGAGAATTCCCACCTGGTTCACGGCTGGATGTACGGAGTAACAGGGGGCGCGCAGTCGCGGCTATGCACCTTGGGCGTAGGGGAAGTCTGTCGGGCGTTCGGTGTAAGGGATGCAGCGCACGGAGTGTGTAAAAACGAATGTCAACGCCTGGACGAGACGAGGCAAGGCGGCAAAAAAAGAGCGAGCGGACGGGTCTCGAGGGACGGGGATGAAGAGTTTTACCCTGTTTCGACGGGCAGAAATGAATCTCGCGGAATACAATTCCAAGCGGTCGACGGGAAGTATAGCCTCGTTCAGGGGTAAATAAATAAATAAACCTCCCGCCAGTCAGATAAAAGCGCGGGAGCCCCTTTTTCTTGGTGTCGCTCTCTTTCTAAGGCCCCTGCACTGATGGCTCGGGAGAAAACGAGCAAAACGAGGGGAGATCAGCGCTGACAGACAGGCGGCGACGGCGGCGGCGACGGCGACGGCGACGATGGAATAAACCTCCCTTCTTTCATCCTTTTCTTCTCTTCATCTTCTCTCCTTCTCGTCTGCTTCCATTTTTCTTTTTTTTTTTTCTTTTTTTTTTTTTTGGCGGAGAGTCACGTGGAAGCCATGACTTTCTCGGCTCTTTTTTTTTTATATCAAAAAGAAGCAGAAGCAGAAGAAGACGGCTAGAAGAAAGACAAGATAGAGAAGAAAAGAGAAGATTGAGGAGACGACGGCGATGATGATGTGCAGAGCTGCAATAATGGTGCCTGTCGGGTCGGAGCCTGTCTGTGGAACTCCCTCCAGTCGGCTTCTCCAGGCAGTCGACCGGCACGCTGGCTAGCCACGCCCTACTCCGTACAGCCATCGCATCGGCCGTTCCCCAGCAGGCCGTTGATGAGCCGGCGATCAGGCCAAAGCAGCGTCTTCCGCGATCCAGCAGCTTCCAGCGGCTTCTTAAACGCCCTGCTGCAGCTGCTCAGTCCTCGTGAGGCGCCAGGGTCGACCGCTGGCCGTGGGGCTTGCTGGGCTCCGCGGCGCCTCTCGGCGAAAAGTCGGCATTCACGTTCTCCTTCGGCGGTTTCGACAGCAACTAAAGTACCTAGGCCTAAGAGGAGCCCGTCAGTAAAGTGAGGAGGACAAGGCAGAGTTTTCGCTCTCTTGTTGTTGTATTCGCCTGCTGCTTGCTCTGCTGTAAAAAAAAACACTCGTTTCAAGAGCAACAACTCGCAGATAACACAGCTGACTCTCCTCAGACACTCGCCTATTATGACCAGCGCCCGTTTCCTGGACAGTGATACCTGCGCTTTCCACCATAGACCATAGAGCCCCGATCGTCTCGTTCTCCTCCAGCCTTCACACAGCATCTGATATCGTAGCGAGAGCCCCTGCATCAAAAAAGTAAGTAGTCTGCTCCAGGAGTATGACTCTAAAACTGTCTTATCCATTGGTTATGGCCTACCGGCTTTCGAACCAGATGGCTGGATCCAGAAAAGAGGCAGCCCGCGGCATCAGCTTGACCAACTTCTTCGTCGCCTCCTCCGCCCTGTGCTTCCAGGTGTTCGTCCTATATCCGTGGCACAAACAGCTCGACGAGGCCTTCGAGGACTTGAAAAAGGAACATCTGCGGGTTCTGAACACCGAGGCGTCCCGCATCGATGAGCTGAAGAAGCTCCAGAACCAGCTCGTTGATCTCCAGGAGAAGAGAAAGAAGTGGTGGGCTTGAAATGATACGACGCATGCATAGCCACGGAGCATGGGAGACATACATACACACGCACTGGGCATTTTGATTCTGTCTTTTGGGGGTGCTTCTTACTTATCACCTGGTCTATAGACGGTCTGGGTCGGATAGAGGTCAGCTTTTTAGTTCACATATAGACCCGATGCAAATAGAATCCACGTTCTATCACGTCTAGATGACCTGATCTGCCACCTTGCAAGACCAATGCCTAGGGACCGTGTAGGACAAAAGATGCACAAAGGATGCATCTCCTCTAATACAGCTCTCCGACGGTAAATCTAGACCTCTTGTCTGCTATGTACCAAGTAACTAGTTAGCTCGGCAGACAGAGACCTCGTACGGAGGAATAATAGCCACGCCTGGTTGATATCAGTCGGCTTTCGCGCCAGCGGCAGACAAGCATCCGCCAACCGAAGCTTGTTACACCGAGCTGCCCCCTGGGGTATGTTTGCATCCCGCAGCCCCTGTCGATGACTACCGAGTTAGACTAGCTGGGCAAAAACAAACATCACTTTAACACATACGGGGCAGACCATGCCAGATGTCATCCCTAGCCGCGTTTAAGCCTGGAATAGGTTACCTTTAGGCCATCTAACTAGTTAACTGCGGGAGTCTACTGAGATTTAGCAAAGCTTTGCCAGTCAGTCAACCAATTACCTAGTTAGTTAACAAGTTAGTTAGTTACCTAATTACATAGCTTATGTGCCTCAAAAAACACTTCTTCGTCACATTAAAACTCGATATATCGAAAGAGCCTAGAAGATGCCGACGAAACCCAATCCTGCCACCATCCTGCCGCCGTAACAATGCACACATTGAAACAAAAAAGATGAAAGAGTTAGTAAATCTAGGTCATGTCAGCCTCAGTTCCGACTCTGATGTTGCGTCCGCGGACCGAATGCTTGAAGGTTTCGATACATTGTTGGCTTCATATGTTATGTATTTGGACACCATCACCCCTTTCTTATCCAGGTTTACAAACTCGATACCATTTGGGGTTGCAGACGCGACGGTCGTTGTCGTATGGTAGCTGTTGAGAATTCCGCCGTTGCTATCACTAACATACCCGTTGTCTCCTCGCCGTCCGCGAGACCGGGAGTTGGAATAATCAGAAGGACCGCCTCGTTGGGAGGACCATGTGCCCAGGACTGCGGGGAGGTAGCGGGCGAAGAACGGCTTGAGAGAGGCCAACGAAGCAGCAAGCTAGTTGGATGTTATTGTTAGCCATACAGTCCTCACAATTCTAGCCGAGGGGATTTGCAACATACAACGCCGAGGTACAGCTCGATGGTGCCTGAGATCCAGACGGGGTAGGAATCCCAGGTTTTGTCATACGAGACATTATATGCATGGACATAGTAGGTTTTGACGCTGCCTGCAATACAGACTGCGAAACCAGCGCCGAAAAGGAGGGCTAAGACGATACGCTGTCTGTACGGCAACTTGAGGCCCATGACGGTCGGTATTGGCAAGATAACAACCAAGAGATCCGTGAATATGTTAATGATTGTACCGATCAGGAGATGTGCCGTTTCGTTGATGCATTCCTGGGGGTGGAGACTTAGAGTCCAGTAGGCTGATACTGGGCTAGATCCGACTCAAGTTAGCTGCTGGCTGTTTTTTGTTTCCATTGTATAGATCAAAGAGTGTTGATCAGGGCAAACTATACCGGCAGGTGAAAATGACCACAATGCAAAAGATGACCATTTCAGCCGCAACTATGGCAATGGTAATGAAAACGAGCCACTTCAAGATCTTTGAATTTATTCCCGAAATCATTTTCCGCGTAAAGAAGAGGAGGGATAGCTTCGTGAGAGCGCAGCTGATGCCAAAGAGACACTCCAACGCCATAGTGAGCTTCAGTCCCAGGACAAGCTGGTCGAACGGTACATCGTAGACATGTCGACTCCATCCATACTTGATCGTGCCCAGGACTGTAATTACACCACAGGCAATGGCCGGAATTGCTGCAGCAACTATGAGTATATCATCGGTACCAAAACTCTTTGATATTCGAATACGAGTGAACAAGCGGATGGCAACGACAGCGGCAGTCAACGGGGCGAATATGGCTGTCAATATAATCAACCCAGGCCCTCGAAGTTCTTTTGGATGCTCATAGTTCGGCCGGGGCCAGGACATAATGACTTTCTTTGGAGGGATCTGCATGGTGTCCGATGGCTGCTGGGCATGGACGACAGTACCACGGCCACATAATCGTTCGGTATGGTAGGTGAAGAAGTGAACGCCGACAGCAGTTCATGATCACATCCTGGCCACGGTCAAGTATATGAACGAGGAGAGCAAAACAAAAACAGGGAGGCTCTTTTAACGGTGGAGATCCATACGGTCGATCGGGAAGCGCGTCGTCACTAATAAGGTCCCACCGGCCCTGTCAGTTACCAAGATTTTAAGAACTCTAGTCTCGTGGCCTGATGAGGTTTAACGGAACCGCAGGCGAAAATCTTGAGAACGGACGAGAGGGCCATATGGGGCATCAATTTGTTCCTGGACGATCAGGCGTGATCGGCATTCTTATACATTCAGTCGAGATATTCTTGCCCGGATAGCAATTACCACGACTTTTTTGTTTCTATCTCGCTATTCCGTAGTCAACAAGACAGGGTCTTAGGCAAGGATTCGGTAGACATCGCCATAGTTCGAGGTGGGCTGTAGCCGTGCTAGAGACCCAGACGCCCAGCCATATAGTAATGCTTCGAAACCAGCGACCAAGACGGGTTTGGATCCATCCGGCATATATGAGGAGCCAGCCAAGACAATTCAGACGGAAGGCTGCTCTATATGTGCAAAGTGATATAGGTGGTGTCTTGTACAGAGCTGGAGATTCTCCGTATCTCGGGAATGTAATATAGACGGTATATGAAGTACTAATGCTCAGGATGGTATCATCTGAATCAAGCATAAAGGCTATTTTCCTTTAAATATATAATTGTGGTTGGCAATTCTCAACCGTCGATAACATGGACAGGCCGATAGATCTGCAGTTTGAAGTCATCCATGAGGTAATAATGGAGCCGTCTTTGGCCCATCGACTATCAGTAAGAGCCTTGCCTTGTGGCTGAGATGATTGCAGAACAAATTTTATGATGAGAAGGGATATGTCCAGGCCGCCGATTTGAGATTCAAACGGAGCACCGGCAACAAGGAGGGTGATGATGAGACCAGGAGCAGCTGCAAGCCAAACTGCCCCCGGCTCTCTCGAACACTGAATGGTCATCAGTGTGGAGAAAATTCTAATACAGTCTGCATCTTCTGGGTCGCCAATTCCAGGGTTTGAAGTATTATTTTGATTCTGTAAACGTCCAGACGGGTATCAAATAGATACTTGTTGCTGCCGAGCGTGCAGCCAAACTGTAGGATGATGTCTTTCTCGAAGCAGTCTTTCGCCACAAATATACAGGAAATCGGTCATAATAAGACTTTTGGAGATCGTAACTAGTCTTAGTTAAGTAGTTAACTAACCTCTCGAAGTGATGACAGGGGAACAATGACATGCATTAGCGGTGGCCAAAGCAGCCCGCCCAACCGAGAAGGCCGCGGAATTTCCCATAGAAATTATCGGAATCGCATCTAGACGGTAAGAATCATAGTCGGGGGTCTGGTTGTGTAACCGTTCTTGAGAAGCGGATGTTAATAACATATGGTGATCTGAGTTAGTTTTCCCCATAAATTTGACTGGATTCGGCGACGTCCAGTAAATGGGTCTTCTTCCGTCCGATATGTTGGTCGTTGTTAATATCCAAGAGCTGTACTGTGGAGAGTGGCCTCTAAAGTATCATTGGCGGTGACGAGGATGAAGGGAATGTAGAGTCCCTTAACAGGATTACCCCTGATAATGGATCCTGAAAGGGACATAATAGCCAATACATCCCCCTTTAAGTCTCCAGTTCGTAAAGCAACGATTGTGCTGCGCCTTTGGCAAATCAAATATCTTATTCGGGGTATTCTTGGTTATCGATATCGCTCGGCTCTATCTATCCGAGCACCGTATCCAAATAGCCGGCTCACCATCTGTTATCCCTTCCGGCGTCTCAGGCCATGCTGCCTTGAACGTCAATGTTGGCCCCTTATACAAGTAGACTTTTTCCTATAACTTCGCGTCCCCTTTCACTACCATGATACGGGAGTTCAGCCAAACACACTAGTACCATCAACGTCAGGTTTCCTTTTAGAGATCAGCCTGACAGTTCCTTCGCTTCGCCTTAGTCGACGGCAAGCATTGACTTCGATCTATTCTCGAAGCAGCAGATCACCAATAGCTCTAATTCCCCGTCGACTTTATCCTTAATGTTGCCTAGCTAGCTGAGAAAGCCTTCGGCATAATATACGACAAACATCTGTGGGAGGTAGCCGGTTGATATCATATAAGTATATACCTCCTCGAAGTCGTTGCATCGATACACTAATATAACAGCCGGTGTCGAGGATGCATGGCCTAGTCAAACTAGTTATCCCCGATGACTAACTAGTCAACTACTGTTTCAGCCACATTGGTCTCTGGCGTTGACATCCGGGCCATGAATATTCTTTTGGTCCTAACGATTTGAGATATCTCGCTCTAGGGGTCAATGAGGTCCATCTGATTGTCTACGGACTTCATTGTTGAGATCGTTGATGAAGGTTCAGAATGTCTGCTGATAGTTAACGATCACGTTGCTTATCTCGGAACACATGGATGGGCGGTGAATAAGGAAGGCCTAGTAGAGTGGGTGAATTATCCTGCTTCGCCCTAGCGTTCCCTTGGGAGTACCGGGGGGTGTATTTTGTTTATCTTTCTGTATTTCGCTGCCTGCCCTTTTACTCCTATGCCAAAAGCGCCGAATTATCATCTTTCGAGGCAGCGACCGTAGCTCTGTCACTGCAAAGCTGCTTTACCCCAGGGCTGCTTCACTGCAGATGTTTCACTGCTCGCGATGTCACTCGAATCCGACTTCACTCAACCTCGACGTCTTCGGGGTATATAAACGCTTCAATTTCCTCGACCTCTCCAACCTCTCCATCTTCTTTATTATTTTCTGTCAAAGAATAACTTCGTCCTGACTGCATTTAGCACAACTAATCTTGCTTTACCTTTGGCTTCTACAGAAGAGATGGCCTCGTTTGACCGTTCCCTCGCTGTCCTATGTCTCAACAGGATCAAGTGCGACGTACGAGGCCGTATTTAGGTATTGTTGGACTCCAAGCCATGATTAACAATCCTGGAATCCAACAACAAAGACCAGAAAATAACATCCTGGCTGCAATTGTATTATTCGAAAAGCAAAAGTTATCTCGAGGAGCAGCATAAGCTAACATCATCTGGATGACGCAATAGTTAACTAACTATGCTTACTTAGTTACCAACTTTGGGGCAAGAGTAGAAGTGTTTTAATGACTGTAAGGTCAGTATCTCTTCGACCTCTAGCATCAAACACGGCATAGCCATTAGTTACATACGTTAACTACTGTTTGTCTCTTAGTTAATTGGTATTCTCCGAATTCCGGCCTTCTTATCGAGTTATCAACACTGGTTGCTTTCTACCGAGGCAAATTGGGCGAGCCAAAAGAAGCCCAGATAGCTGTGATCTTCTCAGTATCTTCTCTATCGTGGCGTTTCTGTGGCTCAGGTATACCCGGTGGGCAAGCCAAAAGAAGTTGACGGCAATATCTTGCTCTCTACTTCTACCTATGATTCCCAAACATTGCCACATGTCTAGTCAGTTAGTGACAGGTTCTGTGCTAAGGAACTAACTGGTTCGTCATAGTGAAGATGCCACTGTCACCGATGCCTTCTGCCCAAAAGGGTCAGGGTCAACTACTTCTGCCTATGCTTCGGCGGTCCAGTCATTTAACACCGTGAGTCCACGGCCTCCATTTAACCCTCTTCCTACATGTTTAAACCCAATCAAATAGGATGTAGAAGGACGAATCGCAGAGCTCCAAGCAATGATTGACAGCCCAGAAACAAAGGAAGGCCAGAAAATAAGCCTTTAGGCTGCTATCAATCTATATCATGGAAAGAAGCTCCTTCGCAGCGCCGTCCACATTCAAAAGGGAAAAGTTATCTCCCTTCAGGATTTTGATCCCGCATACCCTTTTTGGGTAGAGGTAATGCTCCCTTCCTGTAGATATCTTATCTCTTCTATGAAACCTGCTTACCCACCTTCTATCTAAGGGGTACGGCCAACAGTTTCCAGCACAGACCCTCATCCCTGCCGTTGAGCTAACTTCATCTTCTTCACTTTTTTAAGGTTCAATTTATCGGGTATGGAAATGATCATTACTACCTGTTGCCGCGTCTGAGACTGTAAATTTGTGTCAAACTTCAGCTCTGCCTACCATTAGTGTGGGATCACTCCTTTTGGTGTAGTGGCAGACTTCGATAGTTTGTCACCAGCCCTCGTCCATTACTAGACAGTGCAGCTGGCTGACCTTTTTGGACTCCCCCCTAGCCTATGGACCGGCAGCTTGCGAGTCGCGTGACATATGATCTTGTCAAAAACTTCAGCTCTGCCTACTATTGATGTGGGCTCACTCCTTTCAGTGTAGCGGCATGGTGAGATTGAGAAACACTGGAGGGGCTGATGAAAGACCACGAATTGCTCTTAATGAGCAAATATCTAAGAAAACAGAGATAATTAAAATGGATACCTGGGTAATTATGTTATCTGGAAATTCTAACCTGGTACTCAACGACACCGGCAGTAGCTTGCTAACAGTCTTTGATACAGACTTAGTCGCGCTGGGCATCCCGAGTATCTACGCAGGTTATGGCCCACAAATCTCGATAAATACTGCAGCTGGAGTAGTTTCAAGACAAAGTATCACCGTTGAAGTGCAGCTTTGCAGCTTCTCGGTGACCCTATGTCTGACTGGTTTTTCGAGAACGGTGTTGTTGCTCTATCAGATTAAGGCATCAACCAATTCTCAGGAAACGGGATGGGGGAACTCTTTTACTTCGCAATAGCCCCTGGTAACACTCATTTATATATCACAAAGAAGAATGGGATTATGCAGCAACTTCCAGTAGTTTAGTTACTTGCAAACATATGGTTTCAATATAATTTATTACCATGATTCTGATATGTTATACATACAGTCACTTTACTTCCGTATTATTGACTAGTAATTGTGCACCGCTGATAAGATATTTCCTTCAGATGCCAGCCATTACACCCCACAACAATTAGAAGTTATATATAGATGTAGATGAGTAGCACCTCTCTAGCTTCTCTAGCCATAATATAGGCGCTCTTATACGTAGCGATGACAAGATTCTTAGGTGACTTGCTACCTAGCGGCCTTTTGCCTGTTGCGGCACACACAGGAATGAGATTGGCTTGCATGAAGTTACACGTTTGGGCATCGCAACCCCATATCTAGAATCTACCTAGGTACCTGGGTAGGCAGCTAGAATTTCGCTTCGAAGCCCTGGATAAACTGAAGAATAGGAGAATTATGCACGAGGTGTGTGTGAGGAGCTTCCCGCTCAGTCAAGTGTTAAACATTAAACGGCCAGGTAAGCCCTGCGTTGACAAGTCTGGTAAGTAGCACAAATGAAGAAATGTCGAGACCTTAGGCCACAGGACCACGAGACGAAAAGGCCTATTGCCCCGTGTTCCCAGAGGAACATGAGCCGAGATAGTGCGAGTCGTGGACAGAAGGGTAATTTTTGACGCCCTTTTGTCCTTTTAATATCTGTCCCAACGCCGCGCTTTACTTTCCCTACTTTTACTTTATACGAAACTTTTTGACTTTTACTCAAATTTTAAGCCGCTAACCTTAACCCTAAATTATATCACGTGAGAACCGTGTTCATCACGTGATTTTTTCTCGGCGATGGACATTTTCTTATGAACTTCCAAGATTGTACCTAGTAATGTAGTCCATGCTTTGCAACGAAATAAATCTGTTGCTACCTTTTTCATTTCCGATACTTGCTCTGTGTGAAGCATACTTGCGCCCGTCTGCCTCTTTGGCCCTTCCCTCAACGATCAAATACAGAATGCTCAGAGCATTATGGCAGTAGTCTACAGCACGCTGCACTAGCCTCTTGACACTGAGGTAATTAGCGAGCATGGAGGACCGCATTCCCGACACCCCTATACGAAATATGGCCGCAGCCCGCAGGGCTTTGAATATTGATCATGAGCCTGTCTCCGATACCCGCGAGACCCTAGAACAGGAAACAGTCGCCACAATTCCTCTCCACGGCGAGCACTCTATCCTTGCACCTACGCAACCAACCCAGCTCTTGACCCAGCCTACCCAAGTAGTTCAGCCTCCAAAACATTCGAAGTCCTCCCCTCAGCGTGATGCCGTAGTTCAAGTGGCCGGCTCATCTCCTCTTGGGCCTTCATTACAGGGTTCCAACAGGAATTTTTCGGCTTCCATTGCACCGCCAGGAACCCATTTCCGACCTCCCGCTTTTTCAACGGGCCCAGTTAGACGGACGCCAGTCATAGATCTTAGCGAAGACGATGGCCCTACATACCGTGGCGGCTCTTCGGATGATGATTTCTCAGCCGTGAGAACTACAGATATAAGGCCGTCTACATTTGCAAAAGCAGCCCCTAGTCCAGAGAAAGATGGATATATCTCATCCCCCGTTTCAACATCGGGAAACTCTTTGGCCAAATTTCGTGAAATTACTGCGGCTGCATTTTATAGCCCAGATGGTACTAAAGGCCAAAAGCGATCCGCAGAGACTGCGAACATAACGAAAACGGGTGCTTCAGAAATGGTGAATAAACGAAATCGAACGACGCCTCCAGCTACAGACGATCATGGCTTTACACTGAACCAAATAGACGACTTTACTCTAAGAACAAAGGTACAGAGGTTACGCTCGGTATACCCCAATAAATCCGTTCGGTTTTGTTTGGATACTCTCATGCAGCATCGGGGAAATTACCAACATGCCCTGGAGTACATTGCGAACTTGGAAGAAAAGAGCTCGATGAACCTAATGTCTGAAGATGAACTGAGTTTAGATTGTAGCATACCACGGGTTTCCGCTGTCAAACAGCAAATCAAATCCAAAGGTCGAATTCAGGACAAATGGACATCCAGCCAACAACTCATCAATTCGCGCCGAGAGTCAGAAGATAAACCACAAGCTCCACGCCGGCGTCTAATACGCGGCTCCAAATCACGCCAGGAATCGCCTGTGGACACCGCTGTATCCGACCAATCGACATCCCGTAAACTCCCTAAAAAGACTGTTGCCCGTGGAAAAGGACGACTAGCTTCACCGAGAATACCCCTTGAGGATGATTACTCTTCGGATTCAGAGGCCGAAAGTCTAAGTCCCGATGATGGATCACAGGAAGCAAAAGTATTGGGGTTTTTCAATATTTGCTCTCCCGAAGATTTATCTGACATCGCGGAAATTACTCTTGACGTTGCAAATGAATTTATTTCACAAAGGCCATTCTCATCTCTGGCTTCTGCCCGATGTGTTTCCATCGAGCAATCTGATACGTCCGAAAAAGCTCCTGGAAACAAGAAGAAAACCTCCAAGAAAGCTTTAGGCGACAAAATAGTTGACAAATGCTTAGATATGTGGACAGGCTATGAGGCAGTTGATGCTCTAGTCGCTGAATGCGAGGCCCTCGGTAAGCCAATAGCAACGGAGATAAAGCGCTGGGGAGTCGACATATTCGGATCAAAACGGGACGGTAACGAACTGGAAATAACGTCTCTTGACAAGCCTTCCTCGGACGGGATCCAGGATTCTGGGATCGGAAGCCCATCTAGCCGTTGTTGTGCAAGTGAGGATGCGGATGACGTTAGAGATAAGTCCCGGGGTAGGAAATTTATATCCCAGCCTTCCATTATGAGTGACACCATAACGATGAAGGATTACCAAGTTGTGGGAATCAACTGGCTCAAATTAATCTACGACCAAGGCCTTAGTTGTATCCTTGCTGATGACATGGGGCTGGGAAAGACATGCCAGGTCATTGCTTTCCTCTCTCACCTCCTTGAAGTTGGAGTTACTGGGCCCCATCTGGTCGTCGTCCCGGCCTCAACACTTGAGAACTGGCTTCGCGAGTTTTCACTCTTCTGTCCAAAACTGAAAACAATGCCATATTATGCAGGGCAAGCGGCTCGAGCAGAAATTCGAACTGAAATAGAAGACAACAGAGAGAATATCAATGTTGTCATTACTACTTATACCATTGCGAAAGCGAAGGTGGATGCAGCCTTTCTTCGATCCATGAACTTCAACGTCTGTGTTTATGATGAAGGCCACATGCTCAAAAGTAGCAAGTCTCAATTATACGAGAAACTTATTCGCATACCAGCGCAATTCCGCCTACTTCTCACGGGCACTCCGCTCCAAAACAATCTCCAGGAACTAGCCTCTCTGCTTGGATTCATTTTACCTTCAGTTTTCAGAGAACGGAAGGATGATCTTGAGTACATATTTAGGGCCAAGGCTAGAACAGTAGACGATACACATTCGGCCTTGCTATCTGCGCAACGGATTGCTCGGGCAAAATCCATGCTGATGCCATTTGTATTGCGACGAAAGAAGCATCAAGTGATTGACCTGCCCGCTAAAACTTCCCGTGTTGAGTACTGCGAAATGAATGAATCTCAAAAGGAGATTTATCATAGCGAGATTGAGTCGGTGAAGCAACATATAGCCGACCGAGCGGCAGGGAAGAAATTGACAAGGAACAAGTCGTCTAATATACTCATGAAACTACGACAGGCAGCAATTCACCCACTCTTCTCCCGTCGGCTATATGACGACAAGACGCTAAGTCGAATATCAAAGGCGTGCTTGAAAGACGAGAAGTGGACGCATTCCGATCCTGATCAAATTTACGTTGAATTACGCGAATACAATGACTTTGAATGCCATACTCTCTGTACAGGTAGCCCCGCCGCACTTGGCAAATTTGCCCTTAAGAATAAGGAATGGATGAATTCTGGAAAAGTTGATAAACTTTGCGAGCTCCTGGATAATTATATCGCAAATGGCGACCGGATTCTAGTTTTCTCCCAGTTTACGATGGTCATGGACATCCTTGAACAGGTTCTCGAGACTCAGAAGATCAAGTTCTTCCGACTCGACGGGAAAACCAGCGTTGAAGACCGCCAATCCATTCTTGATGCCTTTCATGAGCAAGTGGAGGTCCCGGTGTTCATGCTGTCAACAAAGGCCGGTGGTGCAGGGATCAACTTGGCCTGCGCTAACAAAGTGATAATATTCGACTCGAGCTTTAATCCACAGGAAGACATTCAGGCAGAAAACCGTGCGCACCGCGTCGGCCAGACCCGTGAAGTCGAGGTTGTACGCCTTGTGACAAGAGGGACCATTGAGGAACAGATCCATGCCCTCGGACAAACGAAGCTAGCCCTGGACCAGAGAGTAGCAGGGGAAGATGGAGGCGCACAGTTCGGCGGAAAACGGGACGATGAAAGCCTCAAGGCCGTGGAGGAACTGGTCATGTCGACCCTTGAATTAGAGCAAGCGCCAGAAGAAATCTCTTAATATCATCCCATGCATTTTATCTTTTTTAATCTTGCACCATCTTGCACAGCCGGCCATGTCTTTTCTTACTTACTCCCCCCGCTTCTCCACAGGAAGTAGCACATAGAATACTCCATATTGGCTCCGTCTAGAATAGAGACTACGTTCCTCGCTTTCTTTTCCTCCGGATTGAACAATGCTCATGTGAGACGGCTAGCGATACCCCTGGTTAATATCGGTTCTTCTCATCATCTCCATTATCATTGTTGTCTCGGGCAAGCTTCCACCTGGTTCGCTGCGTGGTCATCCAATCAGCAGCCTAACTATCACTGGTATCCGGCTACCTCCCTCCGTTAGAGTTAACTCGAATCCAAAAATGCCACTTAGATGTGTTCCTGACCTTCCTGAACCTTCTAGCTGAAGATAATCAGGGCCTAAAATTCTATGAAAGTAGATAACTGTATACGTTCGACAGTCAATTTCCCATAGTTGGACACTGACCAAGCGTGTTGTCAGGCTGATATCAGAATCTTCCAGAAGACATTCTCACGATGCAGCCAAGCAATGTCTCGCCTCAATGGCGTCGGTTCAATGCACCAAGAATAGATGTAGAGGCCACAGAGAAGCCTCTTAGATGGCCGGTAAGACATTTCAGCCGTGTCAACGATATCAGACCGGAATATTAGTTTGTGAGTAAGTATGGGCTTCCTTCTTAGCTTCTTAGCTCGTTTATTACCCCTGGCTGCAGATTTCTTATATCGCACCTTTTATACGGAGAATACATCTTGTCTAAATGTAAGGGCGGGATGTTTTAACGGAGATCCTCGGGAAAGCCGTTTTGGGACATCTTTGACGTCCTCTCTCAACTTCCACACCAACAATAATATTATCTTGAGCGACGGCAGACAACGCCAACGACAGTGACAGGGAAGGCCATATGCATGCCACAGTTAATCTATCCCCGGTCATATGAGAATCCACTGGCCGATATGCTTATGAACTCCGCTTTCAGGAATAGTTGTTGCCTCCGCTGTTGTTCTACCCCAGAGCCATGCCTGTGGCGGGAACAGCGTTATCTCTCTCGCCCACTTCGCTTCGACCCAAGCAAGGGCCTCAGCCCATGGCATCCGTATAGGATAGTTGTTATGGGAAAAGATCATCCGACTGTAGCCTTTTCGAGTGGATCTGGCAGGTCCAAGAATCCTCCTCGACCATGGGCATGGGATAAGTCAAGCAAGCAAGACCTTCTCCGCCATGACAGCAGCTCACAGATGGGTGATACAAGGCGAAAGGCAATACGGGAAGAGCTCATTATACCTGTTCAAGGATTGAGGGTGACAAGATCTCGATCCTCTCGGCATGTTCTCCAGGAAGAGTTAAGTTAAAAATATCAATGACATCCCCTCCAATAATCAATGTCACTTTTTGACAAGAGATTCCAGCACTCGCCATATCCCTGCATGCTTCTCGTGATGGTCACAGGCCTGCAATAAAACAAAAGTCTGGACCAAGGACGATGAAGAGAGCAAAGGAAATTGCTGTCTTTTTCCTCTCCGCCGGCGTCTCCATACACTTGGAAGACCAAGTCATGCCGCTTCTTACTTCGTCTTGTTTCCGTTGCTAGTATTTCGGGCTCCGGGGATATTTCTTGTTTCTTTGGGGTAAATGGAACCTCCTGGCCTTGGCGGCTGTGGGGAGCAGCGAATTTCATCCCGAGGTCAAAAAACTTAATACGAGATCGAGACAAAATGCCCAGATATCTAGTTAAATACTTCAAGACGACTTGCAGAAGACAACAGTTGTCGAGAGGCAGAGAAAGATTCCAAGGGAAAACACAGATGGAGATACTAGGTTACCCCCTGGCGGCACCAGTCGTGACTCTTACCTACACGAAATGATGGAGGATGCAAGCTCTCCTGTTGAAGATAAAGATGAGCAAATCCATTGCACCGTTATCTCGCTCTGTGAGACCCCTTCCTGCCAAGGAAGCTAGACAGCTGAAGCGAGTTGGGAGGACATGATAGGGAAGATCCCTGCCTGCAGGGATCGACAGCGGGAGAAAATCAACTTTGCATGGGGACTTGAGCTGGGAAGATGCCTGGCCTGCAATGCAAGTTATACGCTCGCCTGAGTCCAGCTCAGCAATTGACTTGCGGGGGAAGGGGCGGGGATAAGCAGACAAGCCTCAGCTTTCCACGCAGGACGTAGTGCCAAATTCCTGTGAGATATTCAACCCGAAGAAAGCAAAGTTTGGGCTCTGCTCTGGGTTCTTGGGATGCACATCCATGTGCTCAGGTAGCGAAATCACGAACAACCGGCAGGTTGCGGCCATGATCATGGGAAATTGGTCCCGCAAGAAGCCGAGCGAGATTGCATGATAGGACAAGAGGAAGAGGTACGGGTTGATGGGAATAAGATACCTTTTGGCCTCAGAATTGGGTCGGCTGGTATATATTAACCAGTGTCAGACCCAACTTTTCTAGGAGATCGATCGGCAGGATCTTCGATAGCGAGGAATTCCCATATCAATCCTCCTTCTCCCTAGGTTGCCCTTCTTCCTTCGTTTAGCAGAGCACAGCATATTCACCATGAAGTCGCAACTGTTGAGCCTGGCTGTGGCCGTCACAACCATCTCCCAGGGCGTTGTTGGTCAAGAGCCCTTCGGATGGCCTTTCAAGCCTATGGTCACTCAGGTGAGTTGCTCTCAACAGATCGATCGATCGATCTACCTTTGTCCCTGTCACATCAAACTCCAGCAGAGCCAAAGAAACAGACACAATGTTCCTGGGGAATTCTTATGGGCTAATGTAAATGTATAGGATGACCTGCAAAACAAGATAAAGCTCAAGGATATCATGGCAGGCGTCGAGAAGCTGCAAAGCTTTTCTGATGCTCATCCTGAAAAGAACCGAGTGTTTGGTGGTAATGGCCACAAGGACACTGTAGAGTGGATCTACAATGAGATCAAGGCCACTGGCTACTACGATGTGAAGAAGCAGGAGCAAGTACACCTGTGGTCTCATGCCGAGGCTGCTCTCAATGCCAATGGCAAGGACCTCAAGGCCAGCGCCATGTCCTACAGCCCTCCTGCCAGCAAGATCATGGCTGAGCTTGTTGTTGCCAAGAACAATGGCTGCAATGCTGTATGTGCCATACACTTTCTATACGTCACATTCTCTCTAGAATGAAGAGCACGGGAGAACTAACTTTATGTATACAGACTGATTACCCAGCGAACACTCAGGGCAAGATCGTCCTCGTTGAGCGTGGTGTCTGCAGCTTCGGCGAGAAGTCTGCTCAGGCTGGTGATGCAAAGGCTGCTGGTGCCATTGTCTACAACAACGTCCCCGGATCCCTTGCTGGCACTCTTGGTGGCCTTGACAAGCGCCATGTCCCAACCGCTGGTCTTTCCCAGGAGGATGGAAAGAACCTTGCTACCCTCGTTGCTTCTGGTAAGATTGATGTCACCATGAACGTTATCAGTCTGTTTGAGAACCGAACCACGTAAGTAGCTCAACGGCTGATCCAGCATCAATTGTCTCGAGTATATACTAAATCGATACCTCATAGCTGGAACGTCATTGCTGAGACCAAGGGAGGAGACCACAACAACGTTATCATGCTCGGTGCTCACTCCGACTCCGTCGATGCCGGCCCTGGTATTAACGACAACGGCTCGGGCTCCATTGGTATCATGACCGTTGCCAAAGCCCTCACCAACTTCAAGCTCAACAACGCCGTCCGCTTTGCCTGGTGGACCGCTGAGGAATTCGGTCTCCTTGGAAGCACCTTCTACGTCAACAGCCTCGATGACCGTGAGCTGCACAAGGTCAAGTTGTACCTCAACTTCGACATGATCGGCTCTCCCAACTTCGCCAACCAGATCTACGACGGTGACGGTTCGGCCTACAACATGACCGGCCCCGCTGGCTCTGCTGAAATCGAGTACCTGTTCGAGAAGTTCTTTGACGACCAGGGTATCCCACACCAGCCCACTGCCTTCACTGGCCGATCCGACTACTCTGCTTTCATCAAGCGCAACGTGCCCGCTGGCGGCCTCTTCACTGGAGCCGAGGTTGTCAAGACCCCCGAGCAAGTCAAGTTGTTCGGTGGTGAGGCTGGCGTTGCCTATGACAAGAACTACCATCGCAAGGGCGACACCGTTGCCAACATCAACAAGGGAGCTATCTTCCTTAACACTCGAGCCATCGCCTACGCTATCGCCGAGTATGCCCGATCCCTCAAGGGATTCCCAACCCGCCCAAAGACCGGCAAGCGTGACGTCAACCCCCAGTATTCTAAGATGCCTGGTGGTGGCTGCGGACACCACACTGTCTTCATGTAAAGAGATGTTTTCATGTTAATGTTACCAGCTAATGATGATGATAGCTTAGAAATGTATATACCATTTTTTAATTATGTTCTGAACGTTGTAGAAGTATGGGAATTTCAAAAAGTACATTATCATTGTTGTAGTTCTAAATGTTGGAAAAGTAAGTTTACCGTGGTTGATGCTCCGTCCCTAAACGCCGGCTGTGTAGAGTGAAGATGCAGAAAAGAGAAAAGCGCCCGCCGATGGAATGTTTATGCGGTGATTTGGTTGCTGAGGGTATCACCTCTTAATACATTCGAATCCAGCGGAATGTCAACCTCTGGAGTAGTAGTGGTAGCAGTAGAAGTAGCTGAAGCAAGGAGGGCTGGGCCAAGGAGCTCTGCACTGCGCTTTAGGCCAGCCTCGGTCCTGTCCGAAATGCCGAGTATGGCATCAATCTTGTTTGCAGCAGGGAGCAGGTCGTTGAACCCCAGGAGGGTGCAGCAGTGTGTATATGTCCGTGCAGACTTGACAGCTTGAGCGACCTTGTCCTTGCCGGGCAAGAATATATTTAGAAGATACTTTGTATTGCCCCATTTATTCTCGCACTCCATGGCAATAGCGACGTACTCATGCGCCAGCTCACGCCAGGAGACACATCCGCCATCCGCAGCACTGCGGAAGCAGGAGAAGTTTGACTCTGCTGAGGTAGCTATCATGGCCCCGTCAACGTCGTACTGGCTCATGAGCTCGAGGGCATGGTCTCTGGACTTGACGTCTCCATTCATAAGGCATGCAACACCCGCTGAGCGACAGATGGAGGCTATCATTGGCAGCTGGTCTCGGATAGCGGCCTCGCGGGGCCGCATGGGTGTGGTGCGGCAGTGGACGGTAAGTCCCGTGATACCCGTTGCGCAGAGAGCAGTGACTAGGCGTTCGGTGTCCTTGGGGTCCTTGAGAAGGCGTATTTTGACGGAGATACCAATCTGCCAGGGCCGGCCTACCTCGCGCACAAGTGCTTCAAGGATGGAAATGAGCTTGTCTGGGGTCTGCAGGAGGGCGGCACCCATGCCTCCAAGGGTGCTGAAGGGCTTGGGGCATCCGGCATTGACGTCGATGCCAGAGACATCGTCGGCGATTACTTTGGCAGCCTCGACGGCGAGTTCTGGCGAGGCGGTGCCCAGCTGGAAAACGAGTTTGCCCTTTTCCCTGGCGGGATCGATTCGATAGATGACGGAAACCTTATCTTTCGCATCTGGGCCCGGGTGGGAGGGCACGCGAGTGAACTCGACGGTGTTGTTGCGAGGGTTGATGCGTCTGACGGCGCCGATGAGGGAGCGGTCGATGGTTTCGGGGCCCCAGACGAGGTCTGCACCGTACTTCAGCGAGACGAGACGTGAAGGCAGCTCGCCGGAGCGCACCATGGGGGCGAGGACGATTTTCCCACGGTAGTCGACTCCATTTTTCGGGATGGGCACTCTGGCCTGAGACGCGATCGACGACGATCCCAGGGCCATGACAGAGCGGGCCAGCCTGTTCATATCATTGTCTGTCGTTTTCTGGCTGTCGTCTGGCTGATTATCTGGCTGGCTATCAGTGACTTGACTGTCTGATCCCTTATTCTGCTGGTGAGCGGAGTTTTTTGCTTGGAGGGCGTTAAGATTTATCATCGGCTTACCTAATCACGGCATCTAGACCGGGAAAATCTTAACGGCGGAGACAGCGCGCGAGCGAGAAGCGCCAGGAACACCCGGAACCAGCAGCGAGCAGCAGCTAAAGAACAGCGCAGAAGGGGGATTTTGCAGAGAGATAAAGGGTATCAGGAGACGCAAGAGCATCAATTGGGCCTAGGGAAGCGTGTTTTGGCTTTGAAACCGTCGCGAGACTCATCCCAGCAGCGATCCTTGCCTGCAGAATCACGACATCGCACTCGGCATTGAGGCCGTCGATAGCAGTTCTAATTGAGAGTCAACTAGACTTGGGCCATATATTCAGGCCCTCGCGGGTCGCTATAAGCATCGAACTCGGGAATTTCGTCGCCGTCGCCGCAGTTGACATCGTTGTTGTTGTCGCTGTTGTTGTCGTTGTCGTTGTGGAAGCCCAAAGAGAGTGAAAGCGGTGACTCCTGGGCGTCTGAGGATGGCCGGCAGAATCGCCCCCACAATCTCCGATTCTGCCCTCGCTGCTTACTCGACTGGCCGCAACTCCTGCGTCGCTTGCTTGTCCCGCTTCACCTCCTCCTCCTCCTTTTCTTCTGCCTCTCCTGCTTCTTCTTCTTCTTCTTCTTCTCTCTTCTTCAGGTCTTCAGCTCTCTCACCATCCAGACTGGCGCCAGCAAGCATCAGTCGAACAGCCCTCGTCTCACGGCACCTGTCTACTTCTTCGTCTGCGTCGTCGACCAGCAGCAACATGGCTTACACCGTCCGCAACGTCGGCGCCCTCAACTCCCTCGAGTGGCGGGCCTACATCGAGAAGGACGGCGTCCCAATCTCCCCCTTCCACGACATTCCTCTCTACGCCAATGAGCAGCAGACCGTCCTCAACATGATCGTCGAGATTCCTCGCTGGACCAACGCTAAGCAGGAGGTTTGTCCCGCTTCTCTCCATGGAGGGGCAGCCAGCCGTATACTCATCACTCACTGACTGAGGGCAGATCTCCAAAGAAGAATTCCTGAACCCCATCAAGCAGGACACCAAGAAGGGCAAACTGCGTTTCGT
The DNA here is from genome assembly GCF_000151425.1 of Trichophyton rubrum CBS 118892. Classification (NCBI taxonomy): domain Eukaryota; kingdom Fungi; phylum Ascomycota; class Eurotiomycetes; order Onygenales; family Arthrodermataceae; genus Trichophyton; species Trichophyton rubrum. The sequence goes on along the minus strand of NW_003456415.1, from coordinate 132,202 downwards.
CCGCAACTGCTTCCCCCACAAGGGCTACCTCTGGAACTACGGTGCCTTCCCACGAGTGAGTGCGGCCTCCAGCCATCCATCAGGGGGAGAGAGGGGAGGGAAGGGGGGGGGGGGGGGGGGACTTGGTTTGGGGACAGATAAGCTAACACAACTTGAACAGACCTGGGAAGACCCCAATGTTGTCCACCCCGAGACCAAGGCCAAGGGAGACAACGACCCTCTTGACGTCTGCGAGATCGGCGAGCTCGTCGGCTACCCCGGCCAGGTCAAGCAGGTCAAGGTCCTCGGCGTCATGGCCCTGCTCGACGAGGAGGAGACCGACTGGAAGGTCATCGTCATCGACGTCAACGACCCTCTTGCTCCCAAGCTCAATGACATCGAGGATGTCGAACGCCACCTCCCTGGCCTCCTCAGAGCCACCAACGAGTGGTTCCGTATCTACAAGATCCCGGACGGCAAGCCAGAGAACCAGTTCGCCTTCTCCGGCGAATGCAAGAACTCTAAGTATGTCTTCTTTTTGTCTCCCGTAGTATCAGTATCAGTATATCAGTATACTAACCGGTGTAGGTACGCCATGGATGTTATCCACGAGTGTGCTGAGGCCTGGGAGAAGCTTATGTCTGGCCAGTCCCCCGCTGGCGGCATCTCTCTGTAAGTTGTGTCCTTACTCGTTCTAAAACATATATATCACCTACTAACAGATGCAGCTGCAACTCTACGCTCGAGAACCACCGTGCTGATCCCGCCAAGGTCGAGTCCATCCCAAGTGCCTCCAATCTGCCACCTGCCGCTATCGACGGCAGCATTGACAAGTGGTTTTTCATCTCCGGTGCCGCTGTCTAAATGCTCCGTACCAGTCCAATGACTCACTTCCAAGTCCTGCAGGAGGCGGTCTCTGTTTCATGCCGTAGATGTTCATAGATAAAAATGGGACAGGGCCTACGGGCACCCCAGCTATTTACTTGATCATGTCCACTCACTGTATCTAGCCATTCGATAAATGAAAAAAAATTCCAACATTAATACCATTTCTCAAGGCTTTCGAATCTCCCTTCCATGCAAGCATACAATCAATTGCACAAAAAAAACCTAATATACATTCCAAACACCATAACTACACTCGTTCAGCTATGCTTATCCCTTCAAGCTCTCCTCTCTCTCAATAAGTCTCCCTATTCTCCCAACTTCCTCCAGAACATCCCCTACCGAAAGTCGTAGCTTGCCGACTTCTAGCTTCACCTCTTTGCCATTCCGGAAGCCAACCGTCATCTCAGGGAGCTGCTTCGAGTGCTTCGGTAAATGCTTTACGTCGATTTTTATATGTGCTGCTGAAGACGGGGAGGCTGTCGTTGGTGTTTGTAGAAGGGCGAGAACCAATTTGCATGGCCGAGAAAGTGGGGAAAGAGGCGAGAAGGACGTTCGGAATGAGGTTATTGATCGTAGTGGCAGGGACATTTTCGTTCTCCTTCGTCTTTTGGTTTTTTTTATTTTTTGTTCTTTGAGTTCCTCGTTTCCAGCTATATAATATTTCGTGGTTGTGGTATAAATGCTCTGGTAAGGGTTAGAATCTGGCATTGGACTCCGAACGAAAGTACACGTACATGATATGGAAAAGATACTGCTGTATTTATGTAATTGGCAGTTGGTGTTAGTTGTATGGCTTGTTCTGCGTGAGACTGAAGATCCGTCAACGTTCTTCCTTCAGCAACAGCAAAAGAGCGAATTTGATGTATCACGTGATGCATGGAAAGACCAACTGTATGTCTGTCAACATTCCAACATCCTCAACACAACTTCTTGAGATTTAAGATTCATGATATTCATTTTTTTTTTTTTTTCTCTTAATAACAGAAAGTGGACAGCTGTGATACCCATAATGGTTGCTTCTCTACATTCTCGTCTTGCTTCTGTCGAAGCATCCATCGAGAGGGTTTCAGCCCTCATACGCCGTCTGCATTCCTTTGGTAGCGCGGATATCTACGACGATGATGAACGAATCAATCTGAGTACCGAAATCCATCAGGATCTCGGGGAGATAGAAGAAGGAATAGAAGTTCTGCGCGTGGAGACTCATCCTCTCGATCGAAGACGACATCAACGCCGTGAGAGCGTGCCATTTGACGCGGACGCAGTCAAGAACGTGGCTCTCATGGCGAAAATAGAAGAAGATTTAAAAATGTATAAATTATTCTTTTGGCGGCAGTTAATGGTATCCTGGCTAATCTTGAGATTATAGGACTCGGTCGAAGTTCAGACGAGCTCAGATAGAAGCCAAGCGGAGCTCGGAGAGGGCGAAGAATAGACAAAGACAGCTCCTCTTTCAACCGTCAGCTGAGGGAGAGGACCTGCCTAATAGGAGGACACCGAGATTCACTCATGGTGATCTTGTTGCAAGTTCATCCAAGGACGTTACCGCTGCATTAAGGCAGACACATAACCTCATGCAGGCTGAGCTTTCCAGGAGCCAATTTGCCCAGGAAGCTTTAGGTGAGCAGTCTTTTCACCCAAGGGTATAATTATCTACATACAGTGTGACTAATACAAATTCAAGAACAATCAAATAAGGCCCTGAGCTCGCTCTCGGAATCATACACCAATCTAGATACCCTACTTGCATCATCCAAGTCTCTCGTGAGCTCACTTCTTCGCTCCCAAAAGTCAGATACATGGTATCTTGAGACCGCATTCTATATCCTAATCGGAACTATATCGTGGCTTATCTTTCGACGGCTGCTATATGGCCCACTCTGGTGGATAATCTGGCTCCCTCTCAAAATTGTCGCCAGAATCACATTTGCTATATTTGGAGTAACTAGCGGTGTCTCAATGGCCGGTCCCAAGTCCGTTGTACCAAACAAGCCTCTGGTAACAGCTAACATGGGCCCGACCGCGACTAATTCTCTTTGGAATCCCGATTCTACTAAGAAAGCTGATGTTGCTGGTATACCTGACGTGGCTGAGGACGTCGAAAGCTGGACCGCTGCAGATCAGGCGGAGAAGGAGAGACGGGAGCCTACAACGATACCAGGCGGCCCAAAGGTATATCCTAACCCTAAGAAGAGGATGTGGGAGGGTCCTCATGGGCATGGGGATGAACTCTAACGATCTACCTTTAAAGCTCGCTGTGGCGGGCGATCATTTGCCCCTAATGTCGTTAGTCAGGTGAACGAACGAAATAACGACCTTACCTCCGAGACAATTGAGTTAGCTCCATTCTTCCATACCATTGCTCTCCTTTCCTCCGTACCGAACAATTGCGAAATCGGATTTCAGCACAGAAGAGGCAAGAAGTACATTCCAGCTGCATCATTTATTTAATTAACAAGGTTATATCCCTCCCCTTACCGCCCCCCTCCGCCCCAGCATTGCATATTATCAATATTATTATATCTTGCTGGATGAAGCTGCATTGCAAGTCAAGTATTTAGGGGGCGGTGCTGGGGATTAATGCTGTGCATGGAATAGGACGAGAAAGGGTCCCAACTCAACTCCCATAGTCCTGTGACCTATATCATCTCATGGACTTGTACTAATATGACGAGTGCAAGGGTGGTTGGTACCTTTCCACGAATATCCTCGCCAAACATCCAGCATACAGTAAATGCTTATAACACTTGGAGGAATCCCGGCAATCTTTGTGCTTGGTCGATACAAACTTCACCCTCCCCCACCCCCGATATGTTAATGTTACGGATGAAGATGCACCCCGGTACCTATTATTCAAACATCAACTCGATACAGGCCTTGTTGTTATCTATAGACGAGGCCGAATATACACTATCTATACTGGGAAGCGAACTTCCGAATCTATTAGCCAACTATCCGATCGAGTCCTGGGATATGACAGCATCTCAAATTATTAATGCTCTCAAGGACGAGATACAAGGCGGGAATTTAGTTTCAAACGGCCATCAGAAGAAATACGAAAAAGTTGAATAGCTCGAACCCGTCAACACTTGAGAGTGATATAAAACCATCTGCGATTATTCTATCAAATACGAAGGAAGATGTTTTCGTTTTCTTAAAGGCATATCTTCGTGATTCGGGGTGAAGTATAATTTTCCATATGCGGAGGAGGACCACAGCTCACCCCTAGCTGTCCTAATATTCCAGATGGCTTCAACCTTGTTTAATTCTTGACTGGGTTAATCTCAACTCAGAGCATGAGATTTTTTTGTTTTCTAGTGAACACTAGGCGTCGGTGTATTAGAATCTGAAAAGAGAGGAACCGGTAGTGACTGGTATTGGGTTTGGTAACAAAAGGGGAATTGGAAGGCTGGCTCTGCATGGTATTTTTTTTTTTTTTTTTTTGAGTATCCTACTGTACGTTGAAACGTAGCTAATTATGTTCAGACGCCTACTCCTTTATCGCCTTTTTAATTTGAATCCTTTACCTGTGATGACGTGAATTACGAGTTTTTTTGTACACCGGTCCTGCTGTTGAAAGCGTGCCAACGAGAATTCACAAAACTAAACGCCTCCGAAGGTAACTACAGATTGAATGATCTGCATCGGTTACGCTGTCTAGTCCGGCAGAGTTACGTGTCAGAAATATGCACCCAGGGAGGTGTGGAAACCGACTTCGCCCAACCATATACTACTGCGATTCAACCAAATCGACTCCAGGTCTGGATTCAACTACTGCTCCAGCTGGAAAAGCTGACGATAATATGATTCTCAAAGGTATGTTAGGCGAATCCTCCGTATATAAGGTGCGAAGTCCGTAACTAACTGATGCAGCATTAGTTCTTATGAACGTCACCAAAGGGGCCCATATTGCTCGGTATTAGCTATGGCTTATTCAAGCGTATGCCCTCACTCATATTGGAAACACCGATGGTTACTTTGCTCCACTACCTTGCAGCAATACCCCTCCCTATATTCTGGAGTAGCGGCTGTCAACGGAGTAAGCCCCTTCGGTCAAATGCTCTAGACTTTGCGTGATGTTTCAAATAACTTACTGGGAAATCCAGATTGTTGATGGAAATACAGCTTTGCCGCAGTGTGAGTGGTGCGAAGAGAGAAAACAGGACCAACAGGGGACCACGCGATGGCATCCAAACGCATGCACTGTGCCTTCAATTCCCAAGATGCTGCTGGATCCGAATGAGTCGGAAGCCGACACAAACTTCAGGAGATTTGACAAAAGTCACAAAGTCGGATTCCCAATGGGTGGTGGAACTAACTTAGTGGCTTTAAGCGGTTGTCCAGCGAAGCATGGGGAATTTGAGGCTACAGATAACTACGTGTAATTTACCGTCAAAGCTATGGAGTTTGTATACAGTCGTCAAGGATTAGTTAGTTTAAAAGCCACTTTCCTCATCCACAAGTGTACCACCATTTTTCTCATCCTTAATACCGTACTCAGTTTTTAGATCCTCTCTCAGTTTCAAATCTTTTTCTAGAGCGACCACAAACAAACTGACAATGCTAAATCCTAGCCCGACCCACCAAATGGCTCTTAGGCTTTTAACATACACCTCCACCACCTCGTTCCACACGGATTCAGGAATAGAGGTTCGAAGCCTATGGGCTTGACTTGCAAATGAGTATGCAGCGCTATGTCTCAGCTGGTCCCTCAGAGTTTGGGAGGATATCGATGGAAGATGCTTGTTAAACTGCCCGTTGAATATTATGGAGGCAATCGTTACTCCCCAGATGTACCCGAAGGTTCGAACAAAGCTGAAGGTTGCGGATGACGATGCAACATCAGCTTCTGCAAGAGCCGCCATGATGGCGGGTAGTAGGGCGGACAGTATTGTCCCTGAGCCTGCACCTGCAATCAACTGGAAGAACACCCAGGCTACGGTTTTCGTGCGGCTGTTCAAAAGAGTCAAAAGCCCGAACCCAATAGCCGAAAGGGCGAAAGATACCGTGTGGATTGGTCGATAAGCGCCAAATTTACTCAACAATATACCAGATATAACGGCAGAGCCCAAGGTACTAATCGCAAACGGAAGGAAGTCAATACCTGATCGCAAGGTTGTTGTACCGTGCACGGCCTGGAAGTAAACTGGGAGGAAGTATGAGATTGCCTGAACAAGGACGGAAGACAGGAATGTTAATAGGTATGCAGCCGCTGATGTACGGTTGCTAAACAAGTGTGGGGGCACACTTGGATGGCTGGAGAAGCTTTGCTGGATATGGAAACAGATCCAGCCTGCGATACCTAACACCAATGGAAGTACGATACGCCAGCTAGACCATGGGTGCTCGATACCTCCCGTCACCAGTCCAAGGAGGAGAGATATCATACTTGGGATAAAGATGAAATTTCCGAGAAAATCGATTTGTCCGAGGCCAGAGTCTGCAAGTTTTGTGGTCTTTACTCTCATAAAGAGAAGCAGTATCACCAACGTTAAAGTGCAGATTGGGATATTAAGGTAGAAGATCCAACGCCAGTTTGCTTCAGCAAGCGCTCCACCAACAACTGGCCCTAACGCAGCCGCCAATCCAGACCATGAGAACATCAAGCTGAGATACTTCCCACGTTCTCGAAGGGGGACCAAGTCGCAGCAAACGATATCAATCAGCACATAGATACCCCCTGCCCCGATACCTTGTATTGTGCGGCCTGCGATTAGCATTTCTGCACTTATCGCACCACCCGCAATACCACTACCCAGTGTAAAAAGCACAACGGAGCCTATAAAGGGGATGCGACGCCCGTATATGTTTGCAAGTTGGCCACAAAGGGGTTGCAAGACCGATGAAGCCAGCACGAAGGAATTCGCAATCCAAACATATATATTAGTGCCCCCAATCTCGGCTGTAATGGTAGGAAGGGCTGTGGTGATGATGGCGACATCGAGGGCTGAAATGAAAGAAAGAATGCATAGAGCAACAAAAATACCCCCAAACTGGATTGTATGGCCAGCTTTGGCAGGAAGTTCACCTTGGTCCATGGTGAGGCTGTCTGAGGTGACTTTTCCCATTGCCTGAACACAAGAGTGTCTGGGATGTGAGAATAACACTTCATTATGTATTATTATTAACACTGGAGTGGGTTAACTATCAACCCCTGCTACGGGATCGATAGCCTTGTCTTGGACTTTTAAACTCTGGGGCCAGACAATTGACTGTTCAGGCTTATTGTCGAATAAGGAGCCTGGGTTTGAAAGCGGGAGTGCTTAATACATATAAGTTTTGCACGCTTATATGCACCCTTTTTCCAGTCGAGGGACAAATACATAAATCAGGAGACAAATTGAAGGTACCATTTTGCACAGTGCTCACTGAGAGTTTGGAAGAGAAAGTATGATAATTCCTGCTCCATGCATAGTAGCCAAAAAGGGCTCTTGTGGAAAATATACGGTGATAGCGAGAATTGGGGGCCAGCAAGTGTCCAGCCTTGCATCTTAACACGATTTAATCCTTCATGTAATGCCAAGTCGAGAAGTCCCGTGACTTCACTCCGCGGATCCACTTTAAGCCGCCAACCCTCTTTAGCGCAGTTTGGCGTTACTACGCGGCTAATAAACTAATTAGTCAATCGCGCCTTAGTGCGCTTCACCTTCTCGACGCGAGTTGCAACTTTAATTTCGACGCCTTTCAATACGTCTCATCCCACATACAGATCTCGGGCATTCCCTTGTGTGCCATTGTCACGAACTTGCCATGGCTGCAAACTTCTTTAACAATAAAGCCCGTGCTGCGGCTGCTTCTGCAGCTAAAAGCAGCGTAACCAACAACCAAGAGTCCGACCAGCAGGCCCAACCATGGGTTGAGAAATAGTAGGTCAAATCCACAGCTCAATCTTGCACAGAGACTGATCGGTGTGAGGTGTTTAGTCGACCAAAGACACTCGATGACGTGACGGCTCAAGATCACACGATTTCTATTCTCCAGAGAAACCTAAATGCTTCAAACGTAAATCTCCAATACTGCTTGTTCAGACTCCTCTATTGATTTCGCAATACTTCTGACACAATGCATCGCAATTCAGCTACCGCATATGCTTTTCTATGGATCTCCAGGCACTGGAAAGACGTCAACGATCCTTGCGATGTCCAAATCTCTTTTTGGACCTGCTCTTGTCCGCTCCCGAGTCCTTGAGCTCAACGCTTCTGACGAGCGAGGTATAAACATTGTTCGCGAAAAGATTAAAGATTTTGCTCGAATGCACCTATCCCAACCCCCTGCCGATCCAGTCTATCGCTCACAATATCCGTGTCCACCGTTCAAAATCATCATTCTTGATGAAGCAGATAGCATGACCCATGACGCTCAGTCCGCTCTCCGCAGAACTATGGAGAAATACAGCCGGATTACGCGTTTCTGTCTCGTCTGCAATTATGTCACTCGTATAATTGACCCCGTGGCGAGTAGGTGCAGCAAGTTTAGGTTCAAGGTACTAGACGGCTCCGCTGCCCAAAGCCGACTTGTAGAGATTGCAAGAATGGAGAAACTCGACCTGGAGGATAATGTTGTCGAGACCCTACTTCGATGTAGCGATGGTGATCTGCGAAAGGCTATAACATTTATGCAGAGCTCCGCAAGGTTAGCCCGCTATGGCTCTGGGAAAAAGAAGGATTCGTCTGATAAAGAGATGGAGCTCGATGATGTCAAACCCAGGATTACTGTCAGGAGTATTGAAGAGGTATCTGGCCTAGTTCCAGAAACTGTTATGGAACGAGTTGTTGCAGCTCTTCGCCCAAGCAAACGTACTTCGAAATACGAAGAAATCTCAAGCCTCGTAGCTGACCTCGTGGCCGACGGATGGAGTGCCTCTCAAGTCCTGTCACAGGTATGTCCCTTACTCCCACAACCTTTGAAGAATATTCCACTGACCTCATTCAAGACATACCAAGCAGTACTTCAAGATGAATCTATTTCAGACGCACAAAAGAACCAAATTTTGAAGGTCTGCTCCGAATTCGATAAAAGATTAGTAGATGGCGCAGATGAGCACCTTTCAACTCTGGATTTCATGTTACAAATATCGGGCATAATACAATCTACTTAGAAGTAACCAATACATAGTTGACTGGTTATATCATAACTTTTTGCACTCCACTTTCACTCGTTCGTGTTATGCAACTATATCCGGAGAGTGTTGCGGCTCAAAACTTGTGATTACTTAATCGATCAATTGAAGCTGTCTTGACTTCACAACTCCGGGAGCACGCGAACGAACGACATCACGAAGACGTATAATCAGCAATTACAATTTGCTTACGTGGAGTTCAAGCTTTTGGTATCAGCATTTAGCTATGAACCGATTACGGATACTCAACCGCTTAGCTCTCTCTAGCTCTCGACCGCTCTCAAGGAGCTATTCTCAAGCTGCCCCAACTCCACCGCGAAACTGGACTCCAACTCCATTTGTGACAGAGACAGTAGTATGTTACTCATGGTTATTCGATATTGGAATAAGAAGCTAATACATTTTTGTGATTTAAAGGGAGGTGGCTGGCACACCTGTATGCGACCTTTCCCCGTTATACGTTGTTCGAGACCACTAATAACCTAACCACCTGAAGATGATATATTTTCTCGCCTTTTAAAGGTAGGCGTTGGAGTCTTTTCGTTATTTCCTGCGTAAAATGACTCTGACACATACTCTAGGAACGTATTGTATGCCTCAATGGCGAGGTGGACGAAACACTATCAGCCGCAATAGTTGCGCAACTATTGTTCCTCGAAGCTGATAACCCAGAGAAACCCATCCAGCTTTATATCAATTCTCCAGGCGGATCAGTGACAGCAGGTATATTGTTTTTGCTCCTACTCCTTGTTTCTTACCCATAAGCACAATTATAGCTAATAAGTTTTGTTCCAGGCCTAGCAATTTACGATACCATGACATATATCCAATCCCCAGTTAGTACAATATGCGTCGGCCAAGCGGCATCTATGGGCTCCCTTCTACTATGCGGCGGTGAAGCTGGGAAAAGATACTGTCTTCCGCACTCCTCGGTTATGATCCATCAGCCTTCGGGAGGGTACTTTGGCCAGGCGACGGATATCGCAATCCACGCAAAAGAGATCCTTCGAGTACGACACCAATTAAATCAGATATACAAACGCCATTTGACAGGGAAGGAAATGACTCTTGAAGAGATAGAGAAGTTAATGGAGAGAGACTATTTTATGGGCGCAAAGGAAGCTCTGGAGATGGGCATCGTGGATTCCATACTCGATAGACGAATGCCTTCAAAGGAAGAGTCAACGTCATCATGAAGCTTGGTTCAGTAAAAATAGTGTACGATAGGTAACCCAGAAAATGTCTTGAAGATATTTAATGGTGGGTTGTGTATAGGGCTATTAGACTTATTCCTCTCAGTCCTACATGCTAAGAATTATACAATTAAGTAAACTTATTCTATCATATATGATAAATGCTAAATATATACAGAGCCGTATACTTATGCTTAGATGCATGCCAGGAAGGGCTCGAATTCCCTCGCAAAAGATATATGGGAACTTAACTAATTAGGAGCGGGGTTCCGTTTGAATACCCAGCTGACGTCTAATAAATGTGCTTGCAGGGACTCTGGTACCACCTAACGAGGCATGAGGCGGCGCAATCGCTGCTGTTCGGCTCTGCCACTGCTGTCGAAGGGTACGGCCGATGTTCAAGTTCATAATGAGGGCTTCCCCCGAGTGAAAATAATCGCGCGGATGCATCCCAATGACAGCATTTACACCCCTCTCACCACCAAGATTCGAGAGTTCAAGGCCACTTACTTGCCGGTTCCCCATATCATCCTCTTGGCTGGACAAATTTTGAGATGATCTCAGCAGACCCTGCTCTTCGGAATCATGGTCCTGCTCTGGCACCGTTGAAGATGGGATGGATTCGGCGGTTCGCCTCGATGAAATCAGCGCGGAGACTTTCTCTTTCTCCAGGATGGCTCCAACCATGAGTATTTGAAGGCATATAACTAATAGATCCACGGCGAGCAGCTGAAGCTTTGAAGTAGGTCCTTTTTGGCCGACAAAATCAATGAACAGCCCGCCATGAAGGTATCCTCTGGATGCTTCTCCTGCGGATGGATTGGCTGAAGCAATATGTAGGAAGATACAGACTAGGTTACTTATAATAATTGCTCCAATAAATGGCTGATTCTTCGGTGGCTCGGGAAAGTTGGCCGCTTTTGGGGTAAGGAATAGAAACTGAACTATGGCCCGTACAGCGAAATGTATAATAGAACAACTAGCCGGGAAGAAAAAGATCAATTAAATGTTCATTGCTTAATATTTGTCCGCATATGGTACAGGTAACTCACTCCATATAATAGAGAGCCGATAGTTCGCAGTAGATAAGCAAGTCGAAATCACGAGTCAGGCGATCGAGAAATAGGGACTTGGACTTTGCGAAAGTAACTCTTCTACTACCGAGGTCAGGCTGGCCACTACCGGAAGCGTTTGATTCAGCATCTTCTGAACCTGGGATGCTAGGTATATTGAGGACGTCTGTGATATACTCGGCATCCGTAATAGGAGCCTGGGTTGTCATAGAGATGTTTCGGGTCAGGGAGGGAAACAGAGGAGGCTAGAGCATAGGCGACCAAAACAAAACCGAGATACTGGAGTATATAACACCCCTCGAGCTCTCCGGGATGTCGTTGCACAATACATACTATACCATCACAGAAAGCTGCGTTGGTTTTTGCCAGCTTCAAGCGCAAAACGTCGGTTTCATTTTGTTTTTTTGCGGTCTCGCGCATTGCTTTGCTTAGTCAGCAGTTTGCGCAAATTTTGTAGTTAGGGGAAGCTGTGAGAAACAATTTGATATAACATTCGGTAATTCATTTTGATTTATATATTGCAACCCATCTCAAATGAAGATATGAATTGAGATTGGGAGACTGCAAGATGGGGCACAAGTTTCTCTCATCTCGATTATTGGTGCACGAACTATCTGTTTCCGGTCATGCAGCGTTTTCAACCAGGTGCTCGGGTCTAGAGCATCAAAGGCACCAGCTCCAATTATGCCTCTATACACACTCACACTTATACCCAAGAGCTCGTCATACAACTTGTTCACTTTCCAGGAGGCAACTGGAAAGGCGATTTATTAGTACATCCGAAGTCAAGCGCCCGGATGTGACCACGCCAGATGGCCTGGTAGAATCACCAGTAGTATTAAGAAGGGCTCAGAAGCAGGCATCCTCAACTTCAAGTAAGGTCGTTGAGCGCAGCAAAGAGTGGGATACAGACTCCTCTTTGATACGCAACCCTTGGGCCATAGCTCTAGCAAGTCCTCCCCGGCTGTGCCATGCAACCATGTCCCGACTTCCCACGGAGCTTATGATAGATTTCGGCTCAGCACCCCGAGACATCAGCTTTATGGCTACTTCCTACGTCACTCCTAGAAACTGAGCTGAATGAAATGGAGATTGATCCTAACGCCAAAGTCACTGCTGGTGACAATGACGCTTCCGCGGTCAGTGAGATTCTCATGGACGACAGCACTGCGAAAATGCGCAAACGAAGAACAGCATTCCCATCTGTCAGAGTTACAAATAGCGGAACAATCCTCGACATGTTGTCAAACCCAAAGTTCTCGAATATTAGTAAAGGCCTGATTCCTCCTTCATGGAAATTGCCGCAGGGGCCACTCACGAAAAGCTCTATGCAAACACTAGTCTGGAGAGGAGATATGTCTGATTATGCGCTCAAGGCAATGCGAAAGGATATATTGAGATGTCTCAAGAAAATACTACGTGTTACACCGAAAATAGAGAAACAGCGAAGGCGAGATACATGGACGCCTCTGAATATTGCTGGACATCCCATCACTCAGAGTACATTGGAGAGTTCCCTGAAACAACTGCCGGAATTGAGAGATATACGGAGCGGAATGGTTTTAATTCTTCGTGGCAACCATCATTCCACGGAAATAAACAGTAATCCCGATTGCAATGCCTCCTCAACGGCTCCCGAAAACCCTTCCTTTGACCTGGCTGAACTCCCGGTGCACGAGTCACAGGTTCCGGTTTTCGATCTTACGAAAATGTTATCTGAAGGTGAACTCCAAGAAATTCGTCAACTTGGGGAAGTATTTCAGGGAGATGCTCTATATTTTATACCTGCATCGAGGAAGTCTGCTTTATTTGCCTTAGACCTCTGGCGTCTAAAGTCGTTCCTTATGGAACGCAACGAGAAAGAATCATCTTTTCCCCGTTGATTGAATGAACTGATACAACCGTTAGTGCAACTATATCCTCGTGGGTGAGTGGTTGCCATGTACAATAAATATACCATTGGCATATAGGAGTTTTTTGGAGTAATTGAAAGCAGGTCTATTTGGTCTATACAAAGACTAAGTCTAGGAGATATATCGTCTAAAATATTCTATGCACCTTCCAACAAATCGCTGAGCGCATCAACATATGCGGTGGGGACTATTGACGATGCCATAAGTTCGTCCTTCGAGGTAACGCCGGTAAGAACAGCTAGCGTCCCTCCGAGGCCGCCATCGATACCGAATTTGATATCGGTGTTTATCCGGTCACCGATCATACATGTCTTATTCCTGTCAAGTTTGAATTTGCCTTCGATAGCATCCATCATTGCCTGGCTAGGCTTACCCAACGAGAGAGGCTCTGCACCGGGCATTCCTACACCTCCAAGCATAGTAACAAGAGGTGCGCATATAGAGCCTCCTCCTGGAAACAAAGAGCCAGAGTTTGGAAGAGTACTGTCGATGTTGGTTGCAAGGAAGACAGCGCCTCGTCGGATATAGTGTAAAGCGGCCGCGAGCTTGAGATAGTTGATATGAAAATCTAGGCCGACCAGCACCACCCCGACTTCCGGATCCATGAATGAAGGGTCACCAGAGGCAATTTTCTGATAGTCTTCCTGTGTAATTTCTCGTCGATATGCCGGGTCCGTCCCTCCAATGTAGCTCACATTTTCGGCGGCGAGTTCTTGTTCTATACCAGATTCTCCGAGGATAAAAACTTTGCGCTTATCTTCCGGCAAATCTAGGATACGAGAGATGTATACGGAAGCGCTATATGAAGAGGAGAAGATTTCTTCCTATACAATGGTCAAGTCAGCATTTGTCTTTTATCCATATACAGAGGGGCAGGGCATACTATTCCAGCCTTGATTCCCAGGCCATCAAGTTTTTTCCTATAGTCTGCTCTCGACTTGGTGCTGTTGTTCGTGACAAAGACTATTCTCTTTCCTAGGAGGTCACAACAGTAAGTTAGAATCCCTGAATGTGAATTTTGAGGGTAATCTACCTTTATTCCGAAGCATGTCCAGCGTTTCAACGGCTCCTTTGAATGGAGTATCGCCAGACCATAGTACTCCTGTTCATAATTTAGAGCATGTCCGCCAATTTCCGGGAATAATATCATGGAGCTCGCCAGTGTAACGAACCGTCGCAGTCAAATAAAAAGGTCTATGATATACAGAGATAAGTCCATGTGTAACTACGGCCTTGGAAATTGGATACATACGTCAAACCTGTCGACAAACTGCTGGATGCCAGGCTTGTCGCCGGTCAGATACTGAAGAGAAGCCATTTCCTCTATCTATCAGAAGCCAATTGACACCGGCTGCCCACCCAGCTAGAATCTTGATCGCTTGTCGAGGCTGAAGTTGAATCCGAGAATCTACGTCGCATTCCATCCCACCTCCGGAAACTCTATTCTGCGCTTAGTTAGACAGCCGACCTTAGACGACGCAGCGCCCAGCAACAACGACACCTCCGATAGACGACGACGACGTCTGTTCCTTGCGGGTTCGGAATCCTGTGAGACACATTGACAACCTGTTTTTATTCAGTTGGATACACCATTGCGTCCGGTATCGGGTATCATGGCTAATGTAGCCCGCGTACGTTTAGTTAACTAGCAAACCGACGGGTTAACCAGTTAACTACTACGCCGCGACTTTTCGATTCCCTGGATGCCCGTATTTGGATGCTGTAACAAGTCTATCCACGCCTTTTCATTGACAATAGTCTCGGGGGCGAATACAAAATACACAGCTGATTGGAAGAATCCCTCGCTCCCGGCCGCGACACCTGGCTAAATAACCAGCTAGTCGGCCATCTGTGGAAGATATTTGTCCTCCTACCGTTAACTGTTTACCTATTCCGAGATTCCATCCAGTTAGGGAGCATCTGATGAGCTCATGGCATGGACGTGCTATAGGCCACCCTGTTCTCCGACCTGGTCGTGGATACTCTTGAAATGAAGGTAACGTTATGTCCCGACGCTATCTGCCGTAGTGTTTTGCGGGGACAAGGCCCATCTCATAAAGTCTTTCGGCAAACGCTATGCCACCCCTCCTGAGCTCGGCTCCAGATTCAACGGGATCCTGGTTTTGTGAGACGTAACTTTGAGGACGAAAATCATCTTTAGAGTAGTTAGTGCAGGTGGGTTACCCAGCTGCAGTATCGAAGTTTGGGTGAGCTATATACTAAACAGCATCTGGGTTCTATCCTGGTGATATGGACCCAAAATCACACCTTTCTCTTGTTCTTATCATGAAATTGTGATATATTCCTTCCAATAGTATCAATCACCAGACAGAGGGCTGTATTACCGACCAAAGCCAACATGAAAAATCGAATGGCAGCAGGATGGTTCTACTCACCAGAGCAGATCCAACGCTATTTCATGACACGAGTGTCCAGTCTCAAACCTCCAAAGGTGACCCCCGAGTTCTAACCCTTAAAGTGATACCTACTTGAAAAAAAAAAAAAAAAAAACGTCTGGCTGATGCTAGCTTTGATAAAGACTGAACTGAAAAACCCTTATCGCATTCTATGCGAGCTGGATAGCCATCAATGGCTTATGTTTGGTGTTGGTTTCATCGCCTGGGTATGGGATGCATTTGATTTCTTCACTGTCTCTCTTACTATAACAGAGATAGCTACTGAATTTGGGGTTACAAATTCGGAAGTATCATGGGCAAGTTGACCTTCATGCGCTTACTATGATAGAAAATCTGTCTAACATATATGTTTAGGGGTTGACCGTGACACTTATGCTGCGCTCCGTCGGCGCCATCATCTTTGGCCTATTTGCGGATAGATACGGAAGAAAGTGGCCGATGATTATAAACTTGGCCCTATTCGTCTTCCTAGAGCTAGGCTCTGGATTCTGCCACAACTTGACCCAATTCCTAGCTGTCAGATCTCTATATGGAATTGCTATGGGAGGTAGGCTTTATCTGGGTTACATATGTAATTGAACAAGATGTGCTGATTTCGTAATTTTCAGGCCTCTTTGGACCTGCTGCTGCGACTGCAATGGAAGACCTGCCCTATGATGCTCGTGGTATTGCCTCTGGTCTATTTCAACAGGGTTACGGTACGGGTTATATGCTTGCAGCCATATTCTATCGGGCGTTTGTACCAACCACCAAATATGGATGGCGAAGTCTCTTCTGGTTTGGCTCTGTACCCCCAATCCTTATCATCATCTGGAGATGGTTCCTCCCAGAGACCCGCCATTTCCAAGTCATGAAAGCTGAACGAGAAAGCCGAGTCTTAGCTGAGGAGGCTGCATTGCAACCTTCTGGCACTTGTGACACTACCCCAAAATCTCGTATGAGTGGACTCCGTGCTTTCTGGAAAGAGTCTGCCCCAGGACTCAAAGAAAACTGGTTCCTGATGGTCTACCTCGTTGTGATCATGACGGGTTTCAACTCTTGCTCTCACGGGAGCCAAGATTTCTACCCAACTTTCCTCAAGGACCAAGTAGGCAAAACGGCAACACAAACAACAGTCATCGTTGTGGCTGGCACCATAGGCGGCGTTATCGGTGGCACACTGATAGGATGGGTCAGCACATTTCTTGGGAGACGGCTCACGATGATGATAAGCTGTGTATTCGGTGCCGCGCTCATACCAGCTTATATACTGCCCAGATCTAATGCCTTGATCGCATCGTCCTTCTGGCAGCAATGGTTCATTGGTGGAGTTTGGGGCCCTATTCCTATCTATCTTTCGGAGCTATCCCCTCAGTCTTTACGTGGCTTATTGGTTGGACTGACATATCAACTGGGTAACCTCGCTTCATCCGCATCTGCCACTATCCAAGCTATTATTGGCGAGAGATTCCCGTTACCTGATGGGCCGCACGGAAAGAAGAGGTTTGATTACGGAAAAGTCATGGCCATATTTATGGGAGCTGTATGGGTGTTTTTGTTGGTTTTGTTATTTCTAGGACCGGAGATGTCACAGGAAGAGAGGGACGAGGAAGAGGCGGCTGCTAGGGAATTAGAAAGGCTGAGGAGAGAAGGTAAGACCTTGGAGGAGATTGGGAGGGAGCGGGCAGGGCTAGCCAACGTAAAGGTGTTGGAGAATGAAGACGTTAAGGTGCCAACAACTCATCATATGGGTGAAGTGAAGGTTGAGAAGGCTGTCTAGGAATGATACGGTGTAGTTTGACTCTGGTGAAGCTACAAGACTAGGAAAGAAGGAAGATGACATGTCTTTTTCAGTTTTCTCTTTATATTCAAATCTGCCTATTCACACTAGCAGCATCCGGCCAGTATGTGAAAGGGGCATATGTGTTGAAAGCTTATGGAC